>NC_064552.1:2272810-2572810 GCF_023856365.1 Brienomyrus brachyistius | reverse complement strand
AGAGAAGAAGGAATTCCAGCCTGTTCCTTTAGCCTTTGTTCTTGGTTCCTGTGTTTTTTCGCTTTCACTCTGCCAAGCGCCGCAGTCTGCAGCCATGAACGGGCCAGTGGACGGCCTGTACGACGCCCTGCACGATGACGGATCCTTCATGTTCACGTCAGAATCTGTGGGAGAGGGCCACCCCGGTGAGTGAGACCCCCCCCCCCCCCCCCCCGAGCATGCTGCCAGGAAAAGCCTGCTTAGTTGTAGCTTTCTGCAGAAGCTGGAGGCTGGTTACCTCTTTGGTTGGTGACTAGTTGGACAGGACAGAGTTTACCAGCCTGTCAATTGCTGGAGGTAGTATTTTATTGACAGGGAAGTGTCCAGTCAAATGGTAGTACTGTGACATGGTGTGTGTGTGAGAGAGTATGTGTGTGTGTTTCTGTGTTTCTGTGTGTGCATGCGTGTGTGTGTGTGTGTGTGTGTGTGAGCGGGTATACCTTACCTTATGGGGACACAATGTCCCCATAACGTGATAAATATCCGTTTCTTTTCCCTTATGTGGTCCAGTTTCCTGGTCCCCATAAGGGAAAACTCAATTTAATAAAAATCTGTGACTGCAATGAAAAAACTAAAAATGCGAAAGCTCTTTACCTCTGGTTATGGTTAGGGCTTGGATGGGGGTTAAGGTTGTCATAGTTAGCATTAGAATTTTTCCCATAGAAATGAATGAGTGGTTCCCATAAAGATATGTTTACTCAACATGTGTGTGTGTGTGTGTGGGTGCGAGAGTGTTGGACAGGGGTTTTGGTTACAGTCTTAGGTCAATGCATTAAAATACTACTATGCACAAATATTTACAGCTTACACCCCCCCCCCACACACACACACACAAATACACACACATAGTCTTTCAGGCGTTCTTCACTCACACATACACACACCTCACCCTAAACACACTGCATCTTGTACAGACACAGGTCTTTGCCCAACACCTGCTCATCCAAGCCCCACTACCCTTAAGGTGTCAGTGTCCTCACCTGTACCCCAGTATTCTGACATACAGGAAGGGCTGGAACCTTGTTTAACTGGTTAGGCTAGTAATGTACTTCTGTTATGTTATGGATATTAATCTGGCAGGGTCAACATATTTCAGCCTTAGCATCAACACATGTAGTTATGAGTATGTGCACATATGAACACACGTGTTTGAGTCTAATTTTGGATGTTCTGATGGCTCTGAAGCATAAACACCTCCTGGCATCTATTACCCCACCAGTGAAATGGTCACCACAGCACCCCCTTTTGTCAGGTTCGTGTCACTGCCTCAGATACTTGGGTAAAGATTACCAACTTCTCATCAGAACCGCTGGTGTTTTACAGGATCTGCCTTCTGCTTAGTGATGTATAATCATGTAAAAAAGAGGCAGACAGGCAGAGCTATCACGCTAACCTCTAGCAGGATACATAACAGGCTTACTGTTGCCCAACAGAGGTCCTTGTTTTTGTGTTTTTTTGTTAATATAGGTTTTACTGAAAATGTGTCAGCTATCCGAGTTTTTTCCCTGCAGTACCAAAGGGCAGATAAGCAGACTGCATCTGAACTTTATTCAGATCTCTTATTGATTTTACACTGGGAGAAAAACTGCAAACATGGAACAGCAAAATGATGCTCCCTGCCACCCCCTGCAGGAAGAACAGCTGAGCTGCGCCAGTTACTCTCCCACTTAGGCATATTAGTGAGATATCCCCCTTTTGTCCCGTTCCAGACAAAATCTGTGACCAGATAAGTGATGCTGTGCTGGACGCACATCTGAAACAGGATCCGGATGCCAAGGTCGCTTGTGGTGAGTTTGTGCAGACCTCGCTTCACCAACACTTGGCAGGGATTGGACCTTTGGGATTTGAGTTGGCTCTGAATGGATGATATGGCACGGCTTGCAGAAACGGTGTGCAAGACAGGCATGGTGCTGCTCTGTGGAGAGATCACATCTAGAGCCAACGTAGACTACCAGAAGGTGGTGAGAGACACAATCAAGCAGATCGGCTACGACAACTCCGAGAAAGGTGTGAGTTTGTGGGGCTGAGGACGCGTCCGGCCAGTTCACGATGTCCCAGTGCAGCTTCAAGAAAGTTGTATGAGAATGAAGCAAATTTTTGGTTTTGATCAGACATTCCTCCTTTAAGCTTCTGGGCCTGGGTTTAATTCCAGTGTTTGATCCATAATCCAGCATATTACAATGAACTTTGTGTTCCCTTGTTAGAAATCAAGTGGTTTTATGTCACCCAGAAATTTCTTTGAAGACACTGAAACTTTTTAATGTTGTAACCCTGTGGATTCTGGGCAGGCTTCCCCAGTTCGGGTCCTGGAGGGTCACTTTGTAAAAGAGTGTGCGGATTTCGCTGCTCAGACACACGCATTTGATAGATTGGTAACTGATTACGGTATGTTTGAGCAGGGAAATCCAACTTTGTTGGATTCTGGCCCTAGGGGATTGGGGAACCTTGATTTAGGGAGGGACCCCTTTCTTCAGCTTCTCCGTCTGCCTTTAGGCTTTGACTACAAGACCTGTAATGTGCTGGTGGCCCTGGAGCAGCAGTCTCCAGACATCGCCCAGGGGGTCCACATAGACCGAGATGAGGAGGACATTGGTGCCGGTGACCAGGTAAGGTCTGAAATACACCGAAGCAGGATTTCTGGGGCGCATTAAGATCAAGTCAGCTTTACTGTAAGCCAGGAAACCACAGAATGCATCTATGTCCTCACTCATGGATAAGGGAGAGGAGGATCAAATCAACACACAAACCGGGTCACCTGACTCTTCTTCTGAGATAGCCACACCCCTTCAGACAGCCAATGAAATTATAAGGATACCTGTGTCTTGTCCAAGATAGTGTAGGGTCATCGCAGATCTGGACCATGAAAACTGATTAGTCATCATGTAGAGAGATAGCAGTTAGTGGTTCCCTGCTTAAACAAATCCTTTGGGTACCTCTGGCTAGTCATACAGTCTAATCCTGTTGCTTGGACTTCATGCAGGGTCTTATGTTCGGCTATGCCACTGACGAGACTGAGGAGAGCATGCCTCTCACCATCATCCTCGCCCACAAACTCAATTCTAAGATGGCAGAGCTCAGGCGGGATGGCACCATCCCTTGGCTTCGTCCGGACTCCAAAACTCAGGTACCAGAGTCCAAACCCAGGTGGGAGCAGTTGTACTGACAAGCTGCTTTCTATTCTAGATTGCAGTGATGTTTTGGAAGATCATTGCACATCGTGGATCGAGATAGTGGCAGTAATGCTGAATTATGGGTGAGCTACTGCAGTTAGCATGTCCATAGTAAGACAGCCCCAGCGATTCAGAAGGCTGCCGAAATGTGTTCTGCCAGGAAAGCCCCTCGTATTTGGATCTCTCTGACGAGTGGGTGGGATGGACTGCAAGCGACCTCGTAAGGAATGGAGATTCCGGGAAACATTCACCTGTTGCTCAGCCCCCTGGCATTTCGAAGAGCGCCAACACTCAGTTTGACCTGGCTTGGAAACTGGAACCCTGGTGCTATTTTGGAGTTCTTCAGATTCCTTAGATCGGGAGCCCAATGAATGAGATACACAAGTGTCCATAGCTAGCGAGGCCTAAGGTTTCTAAGGTTTCATCCTGAGCTTCCAACTCTGCAACAGTGTGACCTGGTTTGGAAAGCCTTATTTCAGAGCTTACATGGATGGCAAATATCCAATCATGCATATATTTCTCGAGGCCATACCAAGTGGCCAAGTGCCGAATGTGACAGTGAGCACAGCCGTCTCCCTCCTTCCAGGTTACAGTGCACTACACCCAGGAGCAAGGTGCGGTGGTGCCCAAGAGGGTTCACACAGTGGTGATCTCCGTGCAGCACGATGAAGATGTCTCGCTGGAGGAGCAGAAGCAGATCCTGAAGGAGAAGGTCATCAAGGCAGTGGTGCCGGCCAAGTACCTGGATGATAGGACCGTATATCACCTGCAGCCCAGCGGCCGCTTTGTCATTGGCGGACCCCAGGTGACTCAGCCACCATGATACCCCCCCATCACATCAAGAACATGCTTGATGTTGCATTATCATCTATGCACTGTGATCCAAAATGTTGAGGGAGAATGGAGGTGCGTTGAGGAGACCCTCTAGTGGATCGTAGGCCGCTGTGACACGGGAGGTTTTCCTGTTGGCAGGGAGACGCCGGTGTGACTGGCAGGAAGATCATCGTGGACACGTACGGGGGGTGGGGGGCTCACGGTGGCGGCGCCTTCTCCGGGAAGGACTACACCAAGGTTGACCGGTCTGCTGCTTACGCAGCTCGCTGGGTTGCTAAGTCACTGGTCCAGGCCAAGCTGTGCAAGAGGGTGCTGGTGCAGGTGAGGTTTAGCAGTGCCATCAACTTGGGGGGGGGGTATTTGACTCCTATTGCTGTATTTCCATGGAATTGTGTGGAATACATATCTATTACTCTAATATAACACATAGTACAGTAAATGAAGAGCTAGGATTCCAACTTTTGCTGGCCGTGAATTTCCGATTAGTCAAATGGACGCATGGCTGATATCCAAGCACTTTATACCGCAGCGCATGTGATGCAGACTGGGCATGTGACGCGACCCTTTTTTGCACCGTGCAGGTATCTTACGCCATTGGGGTGGCCCACCCCCTGTCCATCTCCCTCTTCACCTACGGCTCCTCTCAGAAGACGGAGAAGGAACTGCTGGAGATCGTCCACAAGAACTTTGACCTGCGGCCAGGCGTCATTGTCAGGTGGGCTCCGGAGAACGAGTTCATTCTCTGCTTCCCACTTTTATGTGTGTTGCAGGTGTAGGTCAACCTTGTGATATCTTAGGGATCAGCTTCTCCTGCTGCAGTTAAAAGCAGATATTTCCACTACAATGACTAGCAACTAATAATAATAATAATAATAATAATAATAATAATAATAATAATAGGGGCAGTACGGTAGCACAGTAGTGCAGTGGGACCCAGGTTCAAGTCTCTGCCGTAGCTCCATGTATGTGGAGTTTGCATCTTCTCCCCATGTCGTTGTGAGGTTTCCATGGTTTCCCCCCACAGTCCAGAAATATGCTGTGGTGAACTGGAGTTTCCAAATTGCCCGAAGGTGCACTTGTGTGCGTGACCGGTATGTGAATGTGCCCTGTGATGGGTTGACGCCCCATCCTGGGTTGTTCCCTGCCTTGCGCCTGTAGCTTATGAGACAGGCTCTGGAGCCCCTGTAACCCTGAACAGGACAAGAAGTTTCAGAACATGGATGGATGCTTTGGCCTTGTACCGCTAGTGTGTCACCCTGCTATCTCATCATGCACCTGATTGCATCATCAGATCCTTACCACGGTAACCAAAGTACTCTCTGTGTCTCAGGGACCTGGAGCTCAAGAGGCCGATCTATCAGCGAACAGCGTGTTACGGTCACTTCGGCAGGAAGGAGTTCCCCTGGGAGGTGGCAAAGGAGCTGGTGCTTTAGTCGCCAGACCTGTGTGGTTAAGGGGGTGGGGGGCCTGCTGCTACGGGCCAGATACGTTACGACAAGACCCAGCAGTCAGCGGAGAACTGGGGCAGCTTGTAATTCAGCCGCTCAAACACAAAGAGTCAGAAAACGGCTGCTAAACCCCACATACCTCGCTATTCTGTTTATTTTTCAATCAACGCCAGAAAAAAATTTGGATGCTCAGCAAGTCTCTTCTTTTTAGAACAATTCTTTCAATAGATGTTCTTCAGTATCCATGCTTAAAATGTATTTTAGTATAATAATTCAGTATATATGTAAAAAGCTTGCGGGGAGTATTTTCCTGTCATGACATCACCTTTAGCCTGCTAGCCGGTTACTGTCATGGCAACCGCAGTGCAGGCTCACCAGGTAAAATCTCGTTATTCCCACTTCCTGTGTTAAAGTGCCAAGCTGGTTTGTGTTTTGTCATCTTAATTCACTGCCTGCTTCTGCAGGTTGGATATCTAATTACTCAAACTTAGGGGACAATGAAATCAGAGCTATATACTTCACGGGAATGCCTATCAGTGGTTAGGCAGAATTAGCAGATGACCAATCCTGCGTCAAGCTGTTCCACGCTGTATGGCATGCAGTGGGAAATGACACATCGCGCCCAAAATCAGGCCAGAGCAACCGTGAGAAACATGCAGGATGTTCCGGCCTTAGCTTGTGTTTAATCTCTGCTGACTTGCACGTATCAACATCATGTGATAATTTTAGACTAACATATTTCAAGGTCAATGAGACAAGTACCCAAAGATAAGAATGATTCTGGGCTATACTAATCTTCAACCGACTTCGACGGTTTAAAACTAAATGTCATAGATGGGCTTTAAAGAAACAATGCTGTAATATAACAACAAAATGGATTTTCAAACCCAGTAGACTTTTCTAGCCGTTACAAGTGGGTTTCGGACCGGAGCACCTGCACCATGCCTCGGATCTTCGGGTCTAAATATCAGCGATGCATCAGTCCAAAGACTATGTGACCCTTCAGAACATGACATGGGACCTGTTGGGGGATTCCTACTAAGGTCCAATAGCCTGTCCGCTCTTCCAGAAGTCCTTGTGAACCACAAGTCAGATCTTCATTTATACCATAATATCGTCCAGCATGCGGCGTGTCCCGTCCAGCATGCGGCGTGTCCCGTCCAGCCTGCGGCGTGTCCCGTCCAGCATGCGGCGTGTCCCGGCCAGCATTCATAAACGGAATGAGCTTCTCTGCACGCCGTGATCACATCTGTTGACAATACCCTTTGATTTTGGTTGTAAGTGCCAGTTCTGTAATTGCATGTAGGTAACATTTCATAATGGCTGCAGCCTAATGGCCGCTGTGTAGACGTATGTTTGGTCTTAACTAATTGGAGATTGATTATCATCACAGCTCTGATTCTCAGTTCAAGCACAATCCTAGAGACACAACTTCATTAGTTCTGGGAAGGTGCCAGTTCGTACACTTGTGTTATTTGTCCTTTTCAGTTCAGTTTGGTAGCCAGTCTACACTTTGCATTTACATAATTTTGTGCTGTTGCTCCAGCTTTGATGTCGGTTAAATGAATTGGACATGAATCAGGTGTATTTGCGAGCCAGTGCTGCTCCTCGGTGTCCCGGATGATACACACATTTCACACATTTCACTTTTTCGGGAGGCACCTTCGACTCCTTGAACATGTGCAAAAATTCAAGAGTCCTAAAACAAAGTGTGTAGAAATTGCTAAAATATTTTTTCCCCGCAAAATCTGGAATTACATTTCTGCAGTTCAAGTGCCAGTTCCGCGTTTTTATCAGAAACCAAATGTCAGCATAGTCTCCCGGCGAACAAACGGCTTACAAACCACGAGTCGCCGTGTTGTATTGTTATGATAAAGCAATAATGAGCCAGAAATGTCCCGTGACCCTGGGGCTCTGCAAAGGCATAGTTATGAAACAAGCTCACCACCTGACCCCCAGGGACTGGGGTGAGGGACCAAATTCAGGGAGCTAAGTAACGTCATGCATTTCGTGTTTGTGTTGCAGGAGGGACACATTTTAACTGCGCACAGGCTGGGGAGTCTCCTCAAGGCTAATTGTCTTTTAATCCGCTACCGCTTCAGCGTTAACGTTTGGTCTCCTGAGGGCAGACCAAGGTGCTGCTTTGCTGGCCAAATCTCCATCCTTATAGTCTTCATTCATCTACATCCTCAAAATTAGGGGTGGGCAATAGTATCTGCAAAGGGCCAGTGTGTATACAGGTTGCTGGGGTAACCTTTAGGTCAGCTGTTCAAACCCACATGTGAGGACTCCTCAGTCTTCTGATTAGTAATATAATTGAGGAGTTGTAGCAAAAAACTTTATTCATTGCGGCCCTTTCTGGACAAGACTGACAACTAGATCTTTTGGAGAAATCTAAAATTGTAAATAATTTTTTACAAATTAATAATATCATCTAAAATGGCATGTTTTCTGTTTATTTTTTAGATGTAAACATAAAATCAGAAAGAAAATAAATATTTCTCTGGATTTTTTTTATTGAGTGTACAATTCAAAGTCTTACATAATCTAAGCACAACTGTCCTCCTTACAGCTACTTAAAACTTTTCTGAAGCGCTAGAAAAATCTAACACGTATTAAACAGTTTAACATAAAATAACAGGATTAAATCTTTGGTTTGAAAGTGGAAAAAGAGGCACAAAACATTTCACTGTGCAGACTTCAGCCACCTCACTGCATGCAGTGAGTATAAGGCCAGTGAGTTCTGCAGCCATGTCTGCATGTGTGAGATATTTGCCATCGTTTAAGGCACACTGATTCTCCCCAATCTCTGCTATTTCGCCACACGCCCTCTCTCTTCCACTGACCCCCACCCTAGCTGTGAGAGGGCTTGGGGGCCACTGGGGCTTCTCACCAGGATAAGTAAGGCTCACATCTTCCTGCTCCTGTGGTTCTCGACCTTCTTGAGACGTCGCCTTAAATCTGTAGTTACCCCTGTGAATCTGCACCTTCCAACTGGCACCAGCTGCCTGGCCATGCCCCCCACTGCAGAGATCCACCAGCTGCCTGGCCATGCCCCCCACTGCAGAGATCCACCAGCTGCCTGGCCATGCCCCCCACTGCAGAGATCCACCAGCTACCTGGCCATGCCCCCCACTGCAGAGATCCACCAGCTGCCTGGCCATGCCCCCCACTGCAGAGATCCACCAGCTGCCTGGCCCCGGTTCCAAGTCACCTGTGACCCTTGAGCCAGCAGCACAATCACTGTCTCTCTGCTGCAAGTTCGGACTCCTGGAGGCCGAGCAGCAGCCATCCAGGATTTACGTCCACGTCCCAGCAAATACTAAATCGGGTGACACTTCACTTCCAGGACACATTCTCAGTAAAGCATGGCCTGGACACTGTAATGAAGACATACAGAATGCTAACGTGCTAATATCGCTGCACATCCAAAAGACACACTGTCCCTTTGTTTCTGGATTCAAGAAACAAATTACATATTTTGCTGATACTCCAACTACAAGCTGGAAAGACGTTGTACTGGATTTTCCTGAGAAAGACAGAAGAGACAGATAAAAAAAATAAAAATAAAAGAGTGGATAGGAATATACATCTATAACGGCTTGGTGCATTTCTGTAAGACAGCAACCCTGAAGGTAAAATACACCTGCTGACTTTTACTGGTGCAATATCAGACGAAAGAGAATCTATAGTTGTGCTATAAGGTGCGCTACCAAAATAGAGCAATGTAGTGATCTCTTCTGACCACAAGGTGTCAGCCTTTCATTGAACAAGAGATCCTTCAAAATATAGCTGGAGACTGAAGCAGGCAGACTGGCCCTGGAGTGGGTGTAGGTACTATTAAAATTATCATGCCAGCACATTGAAAGGTATATTTTGGCTTATCTTTTTTTTTTTTTTTTTTTTAAGCTCCGGGCTGTTTTCCTTGCATAGTTAAAAAGCGACTTCGTGTGAACTTCATGCTCTTGCGTTTGAAAGCACTGCGGTGGGCATATGAGAACAAGGCAAAGGAAGGTTAATAGATTTCCCACCATGTGACACATTTCTTCTGGAAAAGCTAAAGTTACAGCCAATCGGCGATTCTGCCCTCTTCTGTGTCCATTACAGCCCCTCCACTTCTGAACTACAACGATGGCGATTTCCTGGGGAATCAGCAAATACTACATTCACTAAAAACACTATCAGGTTTTACCCCTTTATGCCGGAAAAATCAGCAGCTTTCACAAACTGGTGTGGGATTAAATGCCGTCAATTTAAATGTACATTTAATTGACTAAAAACCATCCCAAACACTTAAATTAGAACATACTTTGTATGTTGTCCCCAATATTTTTTTTTTTACTCCATCAAGCACCAGGGACAGGAAGAGTTTGAGAGGCACACTGGACGCCCTGCTTGCTCCTGCAAAATGTCTCATTACCCATCATGCCCTGCCGAAGTCCCAGGTGTCCATCCTGGTCCCTGCGAGAAGTGCTCTGGGGCGGAATGTTTTGGTTGGAAGGAACCCTTTTTACCCAGGGGGCTGGTGGGCCGTTCAGGGTCCCTGTGCTCCTTGCCGGTCCTTTCTGCTGGACCGTGAGAAGTCAGGAGGCCAGTTTGGTCTTTGGTTCTCAGAAACTGAGAGGTTTCGGCAGGTCAGCCATGTGCCAAGCTTTGCCCACGCCCCCTCTGTGAGCCCCAGTGAAGGAGGGAGAAGCCCCTACTGCTCCTCCTGAAGGTCCCCCTGCCCTCTTGTCAGTGGCAGATCCCATGTCCGGCTGGCAGAAAGTGTCTTAGGGCTCCCAGCCCTCAACTACAGCATGGACATGCCTTCGGGAGGGTGCAGGTGGCCCGGGCCTGTTACCTCCTCCGCCTTGCGCTCACTGCGGGATGAACCCCGCGAGCCCCCGCCCCGGGCCAGCACCATCAGGGTGTCGCTGGACACGTCCCCAAACTCGAAAGCAAACGTTCCGTAGAAGAGCATGATGATGACGGCGAAGACCCACTCAAAGATGGCCGAGGCGTGTTGCAGCGCAAAGCTCTCCTGAACAAAAAATGCGCCACCTGGAGGGTAGGAGGTCAAGGAGCAGGGATGGGATGTGTGGGAGTGCTGGGTGGGGTCTCACTGACGCACACAATTAATGAGAATTTGTTGAAGTTCCCGATACGCTGTTTTGTCACTGAACAAACTATGAACAAAAGTCTGATGCAGATCTTTGATCAAAGTTTGAGAACCCTCCTGCTTTAGCACTATGGTTAACCACCGTTTGAAGGCGACCAGCAGGAGGCAGTGTTTAAGAAGCTGTAAAAACTATTACCATCTATAATGCTGTAATGAATGTTTTGGAAGGTGTCAAGTTCACAACACACAGTGCTTTGACGTAAACACATTCCCTCCACACACACCCACACACACGATTGCATTCATATCTCTATGGGGTCCTTCCTTCCATTTCTACGGGCATAACCCTAATCCCAGAAATAACACCCTTAATCCCTACCCAGCCCTAACCTTAACCATGATTAACTAAACAAGACACAAGACTAAGCATTTTTAGTTTTTTGATTGTAGTCACAGATTTTTATAAAACTGAATTTCCCCTTGTGGAGACCGAAAAAATAACAGGATTTTCGCAAATTGTGGGGACATTTGGTCCCCACAATGTAATATACACGACACACACACACACACACACACACACACAGACACACACACAGCCGGAAGGATACTGAGCACTAGGGAGACGAAGGCCAGCAGCGCCATCCCCAGGCGTAAGTGGGCCACGCCGTACTCTGCCTGGGTCTTGGCGAGTCGGTAGGTCAGGGCCGACTGGAGGCCCACAAACAGCATGCTGGTAGGGAAGGCCACCCCTGCCCCCACATAGTGCAGCACCTTGGCGTAGTCCACCTGCGGGGGGGGAGGGGGGGGGGTTAGTGCATCAGCAGACGTCAGTGGTCCATCTCCCATTTACATGCCATTACCGGGGCATCGCTGGTGCTGTAGCAGCGTGTGTGTGTGTGCAGGCACACGCACACACACATGCAGACGAGCATAAAGCTGCCTTGTCCTGGAGTCACATGAGGGAAGACAATGCACAATAGTGCAGATTGTGGTCACATGACCACCGACGGTGACACCGGGTGGCCGCTGCTCGGGAACGTGAGCTAATCGGGGTCAATGAACTGCTGACCCTCACACACAGAAGCTTGGGCACCTACATCTAGACCCTCTTCACTGTGCCTGGGAGCCTTGGCCCTCAGGAGACACGGAAGGACACAAAGACCGTCCTTCGTCCTTACCTGGGCAGCAAGTCTCAGCCAGCAGGGGGCGCTACGCAAGTCTAAAACGATTCATATAAACAAGCAGTATGTAAAAAAAAAAAGTAACTATATGCAAAGTAACCATAATGCAGCACAATTAGCAGGTTAGTGCAGGTGGGATGGCGCCATCTAGTGGAATCTTCTTGATGTGGCCACTGACTGTGGGACTGAGGCCAGGTATCAAAGTCCTGTTCCAGCTGGCCTGCTCTTGAGCAGCGATTCCCTGAACGCTGGACCAACACAGTCATTCACCGGCCCCTAGTGCCCCAGTGCACCACAGACATCTCTGGGCCAACCGTGAGCTTGAGAGGTGATGTTTGCGCGCCCATGAACAGCAGAGAACATCCAGACCACGTCTGAAGCGAAGCAGGCGGCCAATGGGCATGCGGCGGCTGGATGAGACAGGGCCCTAATTGGCTCGCTAATTGTGGAGGGGGAGGGCCGCGTGTGGACGTGTCCAGACAGCATGTGTGAAATTTCTGCACTGTGACGGGAAACTGTTACACCCCCACCTCTGCACCGGCACGGTTCCTTACACCGGATCCTGCCTGAACACGCAGGGGTGCCGGGGCACAAAGGCGTGCGAGAGGGCCCTCTCGGCACCGGCCGAAAGAATACAGCGAACGAAACATCGGGGGCGGCAGGGCCAGTGGAAATCAACGGGGCCACATGTCGGCACGTGGCAGCCACGCCCACTGGCCACGCCCTCTGGCTGTCTGCGGGGCCGTTATCTAGCAACATGCACCTTTGTCACTAATTACTTTTCACCTCATTAGCGGTTTTGTTTGGTGCCGCTGGCTTTGAGGTCACCTGACCTGCCACATAAGAGCCAACGTCACATAGAGGGACAAATGGAGCGAGACTGACCTTCAGTCAGGAAACATACAGTCTGGCTACTCTGCAGGCTTCGGGTCACCCATCAGTCAGCCGATAAACGGCTGCGGACGCGTCTGGACGCGACCTTCCGGGACGGCGAGGGGCTCAGATAGCTGATACTTTGACCCCCATGTTCCAGGTGGCAGAACAGGGACACGACAGTGAGCGAGTGGAGCCGTTAGCTCCCATTAAGGTGGAACTGCCTTACAAACTGTGGAACCTATTGACTTTCCGAGTGTACATTTGAAATAATAATGGCTTTCTTGATATTTCTTGAAAATCATCAGTATTTATGAATCACCTGTGTGTGTGAGGGGGGGGGGGTGCTGTTATGACCTTATATAACCCCTTAAATAACAGGGAAGCCAGCTGTGATATTTGAAGCCCCCAGTGCAGGTGCAGGCCCGGCTCTGGGTCGCGTCCGGACCTGCATCACTAGACTGAGAAGCTCGCCGGAGGATCGGGGAGCCCCCCCCATCTGAGAAGAAGCAGACTGGCGTGACCAGGAACTGCAGGGATTCCTGGAAATCAGAGCAGGAGCCTGTCCGGTGACACCGGGTCCTGGCAACGGCAGCTCCTACCCCAGAAGGAGAGCAAACACCCCTACAAATACAGGCCTCGAGGGTCTCCCACCCATAGCAGGTCCCTTGGCCAATCAGAGGGAGGAATTCGAAATGCCAACTGTATGGTTGCCGGGAGACATGAAGCGCGGTGATTAGCGCGCTAACCGGCGGACTTTGTTAGCGAGGGGTTCGTTGCCTTAGAGCTGCTGCTAATTTCTGAACAATAAAAATGTAAAACCACACGGTAAAGTGGAATTCTTTCAATATGACTGTGTAAACGCTCAGGGCCAAAATGCATGTAAAAGTGTGTGAAATCGTGTAAAAGCGATTTAAAGTGTTAAAATGGCTTTGGATGGACGCCAGCTGTGTGTCACGCACGTGACAGGTGGGGCGCTACAGACGCGGATAGTGGCCCTCAAGGTCAGACGGGGGGGGCCTGTCTCGGCACAGTCTGCGGGGGGGCTGCGTATCAAATTACACATTCACGGCCGCGAACCGTGAGATTTTCTCAAAAACAATCTCGCCCTTTTGAAGGCTTTTTAAAAACAAAATAAACACCCAGAGGCAAAGTTACAATAAAACAGGGAGGCAGCCATATAAAAAAATATATAAATACACACAGACACACAGACACACACACAATTACATACGGCCATAATTGCACCCAGACCCAAAAATGGGTTCTTTAATAACACAGAAGGAACATAAACACCATAAACGCTTTAATCAACATGAGGAGAAGATTTGGTACCGTAAAGGGGGGCCTGACAGGAAAAGCAGTGGCTAAATAACTGGGGGGGGGGGGGCATTTTCCACGCACTGACTACTCCCACACTCTTAACGTCAATCTGGGGCCCTCTATCACCAGAACGTCTCACCCCCCCCTCAACCAACCACGTGGCTCAGCAACCGAATATAGTGGACCTTTCATTATTCCACCATAATGTAACCCCCCCCCCTTAATTAATTGAGATTGTTTTTGGTTGTTGGCCGTTCAGCTCTCACAGGCAATGATGGTCCATGTCCTTCGAGAACACGGCGCCCCGGCTGTCAACCAATCAGAAGCAGTGCTGCTAGAAGCCTTTGGATTTTATCAAGCTAACGAGAGCCCCCCCCCCCCATGTGCCCCCAGAAACCCAGGCAGGGAGGGCGGGGTGGAAAGCAAGGAGGAGGATGAGTATGAAAGAGCAGAAGAGAGGGAGGCTTATCGGCTGACTGCAGGATGTCAGGCTGCTGGAGAGTCAGAGGATGAGGAGGGTTAGGGGCAAGCTTCAGCGAATGTGTGATGGGGGTGGGAGGCAGGCGGCCCCCGGCGGACGGGGGAGGAGCCTCACCTGGAAGTTGCCCACCATGATGAGGCCCGTGGCGCAGATCCAGCACATGGAGAGGGCCGCTGTGTTCAGGATGCAGTTCCTGTGCTTCTCGATGACGTGGGCGTAGCGGAGCAGGCCAATCAGCATGACTGGGGGGGCAAAGGCACCATCAGTGAGCGCGTGTATGTGTGTGTGTGTGGGGGGTGTCCTGACCCCCCCTCCCCCGAGCGACCTCTCCCAGCAACAGACCGAGAGCGACGCCAACGATGTCACTCCTGCAGGCAACGATGTCACTTCCTGCACGCTTCGCTAATGCGAGAGAGACGGCAGCTTAACGTCGTTTCCCGTCATTCTGGAACCTTCTCAGCGAGCAGGTCAGAGATCCCTAAACGCCTGAATATTCACACCGATAAATGCCAGAGTGGAAACTTGTGTCTTTCTGAATTCCAGGCAGCCGCCCCCCCCCCCCACCCCGGGTGGCCACGCCCCCTCCTCCCCCCCCCCCCCCCCCCACCCCGGGTGGCCACGCCCCCTCCTCCCCGCCCCCCACCCCGGGTGGCCACGCCCCCTCCTCCCCCCCCCCCCCCCCCCCCACCCCGGGTGGCCACGCCCCCTCCTCCCCCCCCCCCACCCCGCAGTACAGCTCCGGCGCCTCTCTCCACACTCGTCTTTTTTTAGCGCCGACAGAAAATAAACACAAAGCCACGGATGACTGCCTTTGCTTTCCCGGAGGGGCGGAGGTTAACTGGGGGGGGGGTTAACTGGCAAATGGGAAGAGTGCTTTGTCGTGAGCCCCTGCCCCCTGCCCCCTGCCCCCAGCCATGGGCCGCTCCAGAGGACACCGAAGCCACCGTACGTGTAAATGAAGAGCCTGTTCATGGAAGGTATCTGTGCTGGACTGGGGTGGGGGGGCTGTAGAAGCACTGGACAAAGATAGTAAACATGGCCCCCCCCAAGTCGGCCATGCAGCCAGTGACTGACATTCCTGGGTGGCCCGAACACAGATTCTCTTCACTCGGGAAACGTCAAATACTGGGAAGGAAACTAAAGGGCGACACTGTGCTTGAGGCCATGGAGGACTCCAAGCGCGCTGTTGGGGCGCAGTCACGTTAGGACTGTCCTGGGGGGTCCTTCTGCAGTGAGCCCCCCTCCGTCTAGCTGGCAGATACAGCCGTCACGTGACGGGCGGCCCACTCCAAACCACCTCCTGCTTACACCACTTGCCCAAAAAATCAAGTGATGACCCCACCCTCCCAGGGTTCAAGCACTGCGGAAGGGGAAACCTCGTCACCATGGGAACCGGTCATAGATCACAGCCGCCCGACAGCAGCAAACAAACGAGGGAGCCTTCTCACTCCTGTGTCAGCTTGTGCCCCCCCCCACACCCCCATTAACCAGTATTTCTGTCCATGACCGTCCGTCCAGGGACTGTTGGTACGTTTGATGGCTTCTAACCAACACGACTGCCTCCTTCTTGGCTTAATTAAGATGGAGCAGATTCCCCATGAGGACCTGCACAGGTCCAAGTGTCGTTCCCATTTTACGGATCTCAGATTCGGGCTGGAAAAAGCTCGGGGACTCTAGTGGGTCAGTCGGCAGCTGGGGAGCGAATCGGCAGCAGCTGCAGGCCTCCTGGCGGCCAGGCTACTTGTGGCGGCTGTGGTTAGCTCTGGTCCCGTTGCCAGTTTTATCCTGGTGCTGGGGGTGGGGGGGGGCAGACTCCGGGGGCAGATCTTTCCAGCGCCTGTGGTCAGTGCAAGGCGAGGCAGCAGTGGGGGGGGGTGTCTGGCACTGCTAGTACGTCTTTGGAGTCCGAGCTGCAGCCTGACTGGTTCAACAGCTGGAAAACATTGACCAAGAAACCAAAGTGCGCAGCCCCCGCCCACTTACTGGCAGCCATGTAATGGGGGGGGGGAGGGGTTAAAGGAGATGAATCTCATGGGAATGACAGTGACAGATACCTGGTGGCGTGCCCCCACCCCACGCCTCGCAGATCTTGGCCCAACATGCCATGCCGATGTTGTCAGTCATGTTTCCACTTCTGTGGAAAAAGTTTCCTAGGAATGAAACTTGTTCCCAACTAAAACAGCCTGTTGGTTCTTCCCAGATCAGTGCTGTGGCTGACTTGGGAGAAACATCTTGCATTTGGTCTCCATTTCCGCTCAGAAACAGGTGACCCACAACCGAAAACCAGAGAGCTAGCATCGAAATATGCTGCAGACAGCTGTGTTAGACGCTCGCTCACAGCGCCCCCTGCAGGGACGCCGGTGTACGACGCTCTCTCATAGCACCCCCAGCAGGGACGCCGGTGTAAGACGCTCGCTCACAGCGCCCCCAGCAGGGACGCCGGTGTACGACGCTCTCTCATAGCACCCCCAGCAGGGACGCCGGTGTACGACACTCACTGTGTCCCCTACATTTGTTTGTTCTGCAGCTCACTGTAGACTAATCTTTTCTATACCCTGTAATTCACTAAAACAAACACGAAAAGACGACGCAGCAGGTGACCGGACTCCGATAAACAGAGACCCTCTGCATACCCATCAGTCCATCGAGGAGTCACCGGGACATTTAAAAGTTACCCGATCTCAAGTCCACAGTTTAGTGTCAATACACAAAGCCGGGAGAGGAAATACCTGAGCCGGGCCCCGGCCACATCTCAACATCATTGTTTACTTAGTGAACATGCTGTGCTTGGAAAAGTTTGTGTGGTTCCTCGCCATGTCAGCGGGGGTGCGCATGGTCAGTGTGAACTTTGGGAGAATGTCTGGGTTGAAGGTCGTGACCCCCCCCCCCCCCATCAGAATAGCATAATCATGTAGGAGAGGTGAGGCAGACATGGTGGATGTGGATTTTAGGTGCATATCGGTGGCTTAAACATCCATCCATCTACCAAACACTTATCCTGATGGGGGTCAGGAGAGTTAGAGAGGTGGGGGGCAGGAACATACTCCAGGCAGCACACAACTGGGTACATCCGAGACAGGATGCCAGCCTGTCACGGGGCAGAGGGCTGGGGTGCCCCCCGGGTAGGATGCCAGCCTGTCACGGGTACTGGGCTGGGGTGCCCCCCGGGTAGGATGCCAGCCTGTCACGGGTACTGGGCTGGGTGCCCCCCGGGTAGGATGCCAGCCTGTCACGGGGCAGAGGGCTGGGGTGCCCCCCGGATAGGATGCCAGCCTGTCCCGGGCACAGGGCTGCGATACACCCTGGACATACTAGCATGAGCAGAGAAGCAGGATGCATGCAGACGCTTCACTTACCCATGAAGGAGCCGGTGCTGCAGATGAGGCTGAAGAAGCAGCTTTCAGGAGGCAGGCTGCCACACTTACTGTGGGGGAAACCGGGGGGAGACATTAGCCGGTGTGGGGTTCAGGCAGCCGCTCCCCATGAGAGGTGGGACCGGAGAGCTGGACCGGGGACGACGAGCTAAGACCCGAAGTGCCTCGTGTGAGCAAAGTGTGGCCTCTGGCACTTTAGGGGGATCTGGGGGGGTTTATTCTGGCCCTGGGTTGGGGCCGCTGGTGTCAGATTCACAGGCTCCGTCCTCCACTCCGCTGTAGCAGGCCTGAGCCTCCCAGACGTGGTCGCTGACCTTTTACCTACTGCAGACGAGAGCTACTCCACAGCCAGGAGGTGTACGTGGGGGGTGGGGGGCAGTGCACTGCAGTGACACATACACGAGCCCCAGCAGATCTGTGCCAGGAGGGGGGGAGGGGGGCATGAGCAGGGGCCACGGGGGCTCCAGACACTGCAATGCTCTGCTATTTTAGATACAGGAAGTCACCTTCCCCACCCGGGCGTGCAGTTCCTCAGAGGATGCCAGGAGCCCTCGTGTGAGGAGAGCAGCATGGGGGGGGAGGGGGGGTGTGAGGTGGGCCCTGGAACAGGAGGAAACAGAACCGAGATGCACGACTACCGTTTCAGAGCCAGAGTTCCTGTTGATCTGAAAAGTCCACGAAGTGCTACAGCTGCATGTCAGCCGGCTTCAGCAGCTTCAGGAAAGCAGACGGGGGCCGAAGTCCCACACGGCCTCGGACTCTGGGCCACGACGTAAAAGCTAACTCTAGGTTTCTTTCAGCCACACTGCTGGGATCCATGCACCTCACAGGAACACTGCCTGTCCACAAGCCCCGCCTTCCCCTGCTAGCGCCGAGGTGGGCTCGGCTCCCATTGGCCGGCTTCTCTCAGCCCATGTAAGGGCCGCCTCTCTTAATTTGCCGGCTGTGGCTGCCAGGCTAACATCATGTAACAGGCCTGTGTGAGACGGCCCACTCTAGGTCTTTTCTCCTTTTATACAGGAAGATCAATCAGGTCCTGCTGCATTCTTCCCTGACCTCAAACTCCCAGTCTGACTCTAGTTCTGATGCAGCCATGGCACACAAACCAAAAGCCAATCACACACAAATGCACACACACACACACACACACACACACACACAAATGCACACACACACACACACACACACACACACACACACTGTGGTAAAACCTGTTACTATTTTAGCTTGTGGAGACATTTTTCAGGTCCTGAAAAATTTTTACAAAAACCCGTGACTGCAATCAAAAAAGTAAAAATGCCAAAAATCGTGTATTTTGCTTGGTTACTTATGGTTAAGGGTAAAGGCTGGGTGGGGGTTAAGAGCAAAGGCTGGGTGGGGGTTAAGAGTAAAGGCTGGGTGGGGGTTAAGAGTAAAGGCTGGGTGGGGGTTAAGAGTAAAGGCTGGGTGGGGGTTAAGAGTAAAGGCTGGGTGGGGGTTTAAGAGTAAAGGCTGGGTGGGGGTTAAGAGTAAAGGCTGGGTGGGGGTTAAGAGTAAAGGCTGGGTGGGGGTTAAGGTCGCCATAGTTAGGATGACAGTTTTTCCCCATTCCCCAAAATAAAGAGAATGTCTATTTTAATACAGGAGATTGTATAACCAGCCAAATTACGGATTACAGGGAAGGGATTCTTGTTGGGGGAACAGACAGTGGGAAGGATGGGAACTGTGGGATGGTTAGAGTTCTGTTTGCTCCGTTGTACCGGCTGGGGGGGGGGGGGGGGGGGAGTCACACTGACCTGATCAGGGGCACGTTGTCCAGGGTGCAGCACAAAACCGGCCCCCTCTGCATGAACAGGTCCACCTCACAGGACTGGTTATACACCCTGCGGGAAGAGGGTGAGAGTCAGGCGAAGGCACGCGGACACGCGGCTCTCTCAGATGGCGCCAAACGTGTAGCCAGCGTGGCGAACTCCCTTCTAGCTCCGAGGAAAGCGATTAGCGATCAATGTTACCCACCGTTTCAGAACGAACGCTCCGTGGGGGTGGCGGGGGGTGGGGTGGTGGGAGGCCTTCCGAGTGAGCCTGCTAGAACCGGGTCATTCTCACAGTGTGGGGGGGGGGGGGGGGGTGACTCGCACAAACCAAAGTGTGCTGGAGATGTTTCATGCACAGAGGCCGAGCCTGTGAACCGTCAGAAGGTATCACGGTGGGGGGGGGCCTGACGTCTGCGTGGCAGTGCCTTGTTTACACAGCGCATGCTGCCTGGGGGGGGGGAGCCTAGAAGGACCCTCACTCTGCAGTCTCTCCCCCTCCCACCCTGTTCTGTCCCTTTTATTTGTCATAATGTCTCCAGCACTTTCCCTTGCATTCTCCTCTCTGTAGCCCCCCCCCCCCCCCCCCCCACGTTGCCCCCCTCCTCTCTATAGCCCCCCCCCCCCCCATACCTCCTTCTCTCTCTGTCATGCTGGTCTCCCCTCTCTGGTTTGAGAAGGTGTAACTGTAAGCTCCACCAGTTTTTAATGGTCCACATCTGTGGCCCAGGCCGGGGGGGGTCTCTCTCCTGCCGCCTGCTAAGGTAGTGCTTTTAAAATGGACGCCTGGCATTCTGTCGGCTTCGAGGCCGGGGAGGGGAGCATTTTCTGCCGCAGAAGAGGTGGCACCGTGGCAGACAGCGACAGCTCACTCCGGAACATTCCGCTGCGTATCGGTGACATCGAAGCATCGTCACTAACTGCTGTACAAAGTCACAGCAGCTGAGGAACCGACCCCACGGCCTTCAAAACCCCCGAGAAGCCCCCCCTCCACCCCATTTCCGACTTTCTTGATACTAACTTCAAACATCTGATTTAACCACCTAATTATTCCCCTCTTAAGACACCCCAGCACCTCCTTCCGCCCCTGATGGGGTCACACAGGATGTCAAATACAAAGCACCTGTCAGGAGAGGGGATGACCCCTGACAAGGTCACTCAGACTTGGCACCTCAGGCCGTGAGCAAGTTTAAACACAGACACATTTAAACACGTTTACAGATTAGAGTTGGTTATAGATTACTGTTAGCAGACCTGAAGTCACTGTTAAATCATCGTGTGGTTCAGGAAGAAAAGGAAGGTGTCTATCCTGTGCTAACAGGGGCCCTGTGAATCAGCGACTGTGCCGCACATGGCAACCCTGACCGGGCGGCCCATTGACTGTGCCGCACATGGCAACCCTGACCGGGCGGCCCATTGACTGTGCCGCACATGGCAACCCTGACCGGGCGGCCCATTGACTGTGCCGCACATGGCAAACCCTGACCGGGCGGCCCATTGACTGTGCCGCACATGGCAACCCTGACCGGGCGGGCCCATTGACTGTGCCGCACATGGCAAACCCTGACCGGACCGGCCCATTGACTGTGCCGCACAGGTCACCCTGACAAGCTTGAAAGGGGATGATGGGAACATGTTGCGCGTGTAACAGCAGACGGGAGGCGGAGCCACCATACCAGTTATCCATGGGACAGACGTGCTGGTTGTAGAGGGCCATGGCATATCTGGAATGAGAGGGAAAAGGAGAAAATGAGGGATTAACAGCAGGAGGGGGTGAGGAACAGTGCAGGAGGGGAGGGATCCCATCTACTGGCAGGCTTTGGGGAGCCTGAGAAAACAGCATGTCGGGGGCCAGACAGGTGGGTATTAGATCTGAACATTTCAGCTGTTTACGGGAAGGTGAACAGTAGTCACCAACCCAATCCCTGCAGATCTACCCCTCTGCAGGTCATAGGTGCAGCCCTAATTTAGCACATCTGATACAGATTTCAGGGTTAAACCCAACTTAGCTTCAACAGAGCCGGCTCTAATTCTTATCTGTATCGGGAGCAATAGCCTTGGGTCACTACACAATGCACATCGTCCCTAGTCATCCGATAAGACTGCCTCCAATTACCCAGTTTTCAAGAGAAACCAGGAGGGGGGGTGTGTGGGTGGTGTGGAATGAAGGGTGGGTGCTGAGTGTGTGTGACATGGACGATAACAGCTACTCAGCACAATCTAGTCGTGATCATGGGAAAATCACCCACATCTGGGATCTTCTGACAAGTCGGCCCTCCAGCTTTTGTTCAGACCGCAGAAGGTTCCCGGTTTGCTCTGAACTCAAGCCTTGATCATGCCGCTGCTTTCCCTGCTGCTTTCCGGCCAACACCTGAGTCACTGCCAGAGACGCCTTAGCTTGCAGTGCGTACCGTCCTCTCTCTTCAACACGTGTTCTTTAACAGCACACCCACACCGGCCTTCGCCCCACCTCTCCATCCAGACCATCTCCTCCCCCGTCACGCAGGGTAACCGGAAGCTTCCCTCTTAAGATGAGCCCAGCACCTCCTTCAGCCTTGATGTGATCGCACAGGATGTCAAACACAGGCCACCTGCCCAGAGGTTGTCGTCTCCCAGGTGAACCTATTATCCTCCACGATGCTCCTCAGACTGAACAGCTCACACAGTGACTCCATCAGCAGAGAGTCACAGAAGCTACTCAAACAGACGGCTTAAAGTTTAGCGGCTCATCCGGAGACCCAGGGAGGTCGTTAGCGGCTGATAGGGGACGTGTCAGGGTGACCGTGCATCGATGTCACTGCCCCAACATGAAGTCAATGGTGATGTTTGCTTGGACAGAAGTGGTGGAGAGGCACTTGGTTTACGCATGCACTGCATTCTGGGAAACCCAACCTCCCCTCAGACTATAGCCGACGTTGCAGCCCAGCCACTACATGGAACCAACTGTCCCATTACTTCCATGCTCTTATCATAAACTTGTTTTCCGTCACCGTGGCCACAGAGGGTCATTGATAAGTTATTCCAAAAACCGAGAAAAGAACCAAAACATTTGCGTTGATATTGTCAACTATGGTATTGAATTAATGACCTCATTGTCAGACAGAGCAGTCAAATGGTGCTTTTCCCACGACCAAAGAACTAAGCCATACCTGAGCAGTACCGCGACCCGTACCCAGATCAGTACCGCGACCCGTACTGCGAGTCGTACCCCGATCGGTACCGCGACCCGTACCCTGAACAGTACTTGAGCTGTACCGACACAGCCCTGCTAGAGTGACCGAACTGAGCTGGTTGTGTTACCATCTGATTGGTCAAAATGCACAGAAATACCGGTGTTCTGAGTATAGATAACGTTTCTTAAATATGTGGGCCTGCGAATCCCTGTCAAATTATAAAAAAGGACGACCATAGAAAGAGCCGCATTAATATAACTGGTCCCTTATGGCCACCAATGAGAATTTCTCGCAGGTGTCACTGGTTACAGCACGACACGGATATAATGCCACCGACGGTAAGCCAGCTCCGCCCAGACTGCTGTTTGCACGGTTTCCAGCTTTCCGGCCTGCTAACAGCTGTGCTACTGAGAGACTAGCTAAAGCTAAAATGGGCCATTAGCTTAATAATTAGTTCAATTGGGTGCTTCAGCACTCAGACTGAAAGGCTGCGCACGCGCGCACACACACACACACACACACACACACACACACACACACACACACACACACACACACACACACACACACACACACACACGATTCACACAGCAGGCCGCACAGCCAGACGCTGTCGAGAGACCAAAATGGAGGCCTGCAATTCTGCCTTTATGACTGTTCAAGCAGGACGGCCAACGACGGGCATCCCGCAAAATCACAGGGACGAACATGGCCTTCCTGTGGTTTGGCTTCAGGCCATCATCCCTCCATCCGGGGCCGAGACACAGAAGGCCGCTAAATGTAGTCGAGGTTTTGCTTCCTCGAGCCGAAAACACAATACGTCGGGCTTTAGGCTTCCTGAGCGGAGAGAGAACATTTCACCCCCAGTGAGTGTAGGGCGCAGACTGTAGCCGGCGTAACACAGGCGCTCAGCGGGGCGAGTCAACAAGGGTGGGTTTCATGACAGGAAGACATATTTCAGGAGAGAGTTCTGGAAGCCCTAGAGGCCATGACTGCCAACTGCCGCTCAGGAGCAGAGCGCAGAAAACAGCGAGAAGAGGAACCGTCGCTGCTTGCTTTGGACGTCTTATGCTCTCAAAACCTCAGAGTCTTCGATCGGCTCCTGATCTCTATGGCTGGAAGATTCCCATATAAGAGCCACATGCTTTTGCTTTACCGGTGTAAATCGCTGTATGATGCACCGCCCCAGCGCTGCTGGAGAACAGGGGTTCACATGGTCTGGGGGAAACGGCAAGAAGGGACCTGAGCTGTTTGCACAGGGCAGCAGGACAAACAGGACAGGCAGACTGGGGACGAGACCAGCGCAGAACACACAGAGCAGCGAGTGGACCGGGGGACGAGACCAGCGCAGAACACACAGAGCAGCGAGTGGACCGGGGGACAAAGTACGCGCAGAACACACAGAGCAGCGAGTGGACCGGGGGACGAGACCAGCGCAGAACACACAGAGCAGCGAGTGGACCGGGGGACGAGACCAGCGCAGAACACACAGAACAGCGAGAGGACCGGGGGACGAAGTACGCGCAGAACACACAGAACAGCGAGTGGACCGGGGGACGAGACCAGCGCAGAACACACAGAACAGCGAGTGGACCGGGGGACTAGACCAGCGCAGAACACACAGAACAGCGAGTGGACCGGGGGACGAAGTACGCGCAGAACACACAGAGCAGCGAGTGGACCGGGGGACGAAGTACGCGCAGAACACACAGAGCAGCGAGTGGACCGGGGGACGAGACCAGCGCAGAACACACAGAGCAGCGAGTGGACCGGGGGACAAAGTATGTGGGAAAGAGGGAGAAAAAAACGAGTTGGAACTGAAGTGCAGTTACAGGCAGGACACAGCTAAGAATATCACAGGCAAACAGGCGAGACACCAAAACATCACGGCTTCCTCCACAACACAAGGGGGCCCTTGTGCTCCACAACCTTGGATCCATTCATTTTCCGAAGTTTTTAAAAGGGAGCTTTTCCATATTCCTTAGAGGCACAAATTGAAATTCATTTTGGTCAGGAGGGATTTTTGATGGGGGGGGGGGGTGGGGTGTGTACTATGGCACTTCCTTCTACTGAACACAAGCCTGTTCTCAAGCCACAAGAAGAGGAAAACTAGTGTCAAATGCATCGTTTTCTATATTAATGATTCACTTGATCGGTAGTTAAGTACTTTGCTCTTTTGAACCAATGTTCCAGAAACAACAACATATTTGGTCTATTTGATCTGCTATATTCTAATGCAGTTCTCATCTTGTAGACTCGGTTAATACCAGAAACACCACATAATTGCCTGTAGGTGGCGCTGGTGATTGTTTATATCCAGTGATATACTTGACTTGCTTAAAAGCGGACAACCTCACACCTGGGGCTCAGGACTGCCTCCGGACACAGACTGGACCCATTTTCCAAATGCTTTGTTTTGGCAAAGTCCTGGGCTCCCAAAGCATTGGCCCACTGGACCTCTCATGCAAAGGCAGCCCCCCCCCCCCCCCATACTAACAGTGCCATGATGTCCCATCCTTCCATGTCAAAGTTCTCCTTTCCACCTCACATCTGCTAGGGGAGAACAGTCCAGAGAGAACATCTCTTGTTCCTGGGAGGGGGCCAGCAATCGAGACCACACCCACCCCCCCCCCCCCCAAGGTTCCCCTCTGGTTGAGCCCCCTGCTGCAGGAATGCCGCCCGCCATTTTGCCCACGCCTCCCCAGCAGTGCTTACTGACGAAACCACAGCTCTGTCCAACACCGCTGGCACGGAACCTTCATTTACTTTAACTCCCTACTATCCACAGCATTCATACTGCGTCGTACAGACCGTACCGTGGCCTGCAGAGGCAGAGCTACTGTGCTGGGGGTCACAGGTGGTCCTACACGTCTTCAGCATCTTCATGAGGAAGACGAGCTTCACATGCAGGCAGAAAACTATAAAACGATCCCCTGGTTTAATGTACAGAGGGAAACAATGACGGGCCAAGAAGCTGATGAGTGACACGACCCCACAACTTTCATCTGCTCGCCTCCCTTTGAAATCAGCCAGGTTTCCACATGTTAAAGGACAACTGGCACTATTACAGGGGTGGGGGTCAGAGAATGGCTCTCTGGCAAACGCTACCCAGTATTCTGCCACATCATCACGTCCCCCAGCATCATGATGATGATAATAACAGCCACAAAACAATAATAAGTTCTCCATCTTATCATCATCATCATCATCATCATCATCATTTCTAGGCATTCCCATATGTTGTCCTAGGGGAGGCAGAGGACCTCCTGCACTTTAATCTCTAACTTTAAACTGGACCAGAACCACTTCCCAACACTGCGAAGAGCCTCCCACAAAAGCACCAGCACCTCAGGGCCCCGTCAGAGCCTTTGGGCCCATTTAACACCCCAGCCCCCCCCCCCATGCTGGTCCTGCAGCCTCCTCCCTAAATGCAGTCAGTACTGCAAAGGCAGCACCGGTTAACGAGTGCCTTTCCAGCCTCTTTGCCCACACGTCACCCGAGTGACCCTCAGCTCCCTGGAAACAGCAAACGTTCCTACAAAAGACAGCCATCAGGATCCCGCTGAAGCAGCCTGACTTCCAGGTGGATGGAACTCGTTGCTCCTTTTCAGTGGAGTCGTGTGTGTTGAGGCCCCCCCCCCCCAGAAATCCGCCTCACTACTTCGCTTTTCTCTCAAGTGTTTTCAGCGCTACCTGATTTCCCCCTCCCTGTCATTTTAGGGCAGCGATAACCTCCAGTCTACAGATCAAGAAGGTGTCACACTCCAATAAACACCTAAACAACATCACTGCTTCTTTTAAATTAACAGCAATGCGTCCGTGCCGTTTCAGGTTCATTAGCGACAATTCCGGTGAATGTGTCTAAATAAAATCATTAATACGTTGAATAAAAAGGGCAAATTGTAAATGGACGCTCGTTAAATGAAGCCACATAATCGTCAACATTGATACACATTGTGCGTTTCGCGGTTAGCAATTTGGACACAAAACATAAAAACTAGGTTAAAACTCAAAGCATCACCCTCGAACCCGTGAGAAACCTATCTAACCTGTATTTCCTCGCTATCAAATACCCAGCTGTGAAAACTCATTTGCTTAAGGAAAAGGAAACGACTTACTTAAATTCAAGCATTTTGATTCTTAACACAAAAGCAGAATAGAAGTTATGACTGTCTTCTTAAATAAGGTAATCAGCAAGTTTAACTCGTTGTAAACCAATAAACACGAGCTCATTGTGAAGCACAAAAGCATCGGACAATGAATTAGGCTATAACCGCACCACAATGACCAAAGATTATCAAAAGTCATATTAATACTATACATCGATAAACTTTAAGGGACTTTAGAGAAACTTTCTTAAAGCAGTTAAGCGCAGCTCGATCGTGGTCATACGGCAGAGCTCCGTACTTAAACCACCAGCAGTGTGTACAAAGCCAAGCCAGTTTAAAGTTACAAGGTGTACTTACACAACCCATATTCCGGTGATGGTCAGGACGGGAAGACTGACGGGTAAGATAGTCCAGGGAGACATGTCCGAAGCCCGTCTGCGCCGGGGAGGGGGGAAAGCCGCGCCGTCCGCCTCTTTCTCCGTCGCCAGCCGCTCGCCGCTGCCTCCGTCCCGGTTACCATTTAACTTAGTAACCAGATTAGTCTGCCATGCACACGATGCAGGGAGAAAGCAGCAAGCCAGGCTGGGGGACGTATCTAAAAAGCCCAAAATGTTTCCCGTTTTAAGACCCGTATCCCTCTTCAAGAACTCTAATCACTCCTAATAATAATTATAAAACGGCTACCATTACTAAAAGAATGGTGACGTGGCACAAAAGTGCAAAACGGAGTTTGCAGTATAAAAATCTGAAAAAGCTGAGGGTGCAGGTCTGCCCGCTTCTTCCAGGAAAACACCGCAAAATGGCTGATGAGAGCGTAATTAACTTCAGCCTCCACATGCTCCGCGCATCTTACCTGCGCCTCCCCTCCCCTTCAGTGCGCCAGTAAACTTGGTTTCTCTTCTTCCTGCTCGACTTGTAGGGACGCGCCGCTTGTTTGAGGAATGCACATCTGTCACAGCGGCGCGGACTGATGCGCCCCTTCCAGCGGCGCGGACTGATGCGCCCCTTCCAGCGGCGCGGTGTGATCTGCCGCGCCTCACTGCCAAACTCCACACCACGGCCAAGGTGGATGGAACTTCTCGCTCCTTTTCAGTGGAGTCGTGTGTGTTGAGCCCCCCCAGAAATCCGCCGCACTACTTCGCTTTTCTCTCAAGTGTTTTCAGCGCTACCTGATTTCGGACGGTTATCGCGAAGATACAGTGAATACACACATAAGCACGGATAAGACAGAAATAAAGCGTGATAAAGCTTTGAGGGCAGATACTCCGTTATGATTAATATAAAGCAAAATTTAAAAATCAAATCAGATCTCTTTAGTTCAAATTAGACAATATTTGAAGCAAAAATAAAAAAAAACATCCGTAGATCTACGTATTGAACATCTTATTTCATTAGACTGCATGTGTTAACGTATTAGTATAGTCTTTATATTAAAATCATATCTTTTAGATGCGATAAGGATCCCATGCATACTGGCGCTAATATGTTTATTACACATCCCCGAAAAATTCCCCTGAACCTAAACGAGCAGCAACGATTAGGCCTAAATAGTTTTAAATTGAAATTTTACATAAGTTTACAATTTAAATTGTTTTAAACAAGACAACATTCGGCAAGTTGATTTGCCATTTTCTTATGGAATAGCGTTTCTCTCATCGGCTGCACCTCATTTTACTATTAGAAAGTTACTGTTACTACATACCAGAATATTCCTGCGCCCCATTTCATGTCACAAGTGCTGGTTTCCTGCAACAACAGATAAACTATAGCGGCGTGGCGAGAAGTTATCGACCATTTCCGGCCCGTATAATCATCTGAACACACATTTGATTCTTTTGTTCTGGTTCCGAGGTTCTGTTTTTCTGTTCCTCTCACTGCGGAAATTCAGCAGATCTCAGTGTGAACAATCTAATACATTTTTATGCATTGGACTTTATATCGTACTGCAACATTACCGTTAATGGCCTACTTATTTTTGAAAATATTCTTTTAGAACGAACCCAAAGTGACGAACCGCTCAACCAGATTTGGTGGTGGATAATCATCAACTATTTATAGCAGCTAAGGGTCGTTAGTCATCAGCGTTTCATTTTATGCGCTTTCAGGTATGTGCCCGTTTCTTGATGATCACACCCTTACTGTTAATTACTGCCAATTAGCACCCCAGTGTTCAAGAGCAAATGCGACGAGGCTGCAGTGATCAATGCCTTCTCTGAATTCAAATGTCGAAATGTTGATTGAGTTACCCGTTTGCTGGAGAAGTTGCGATCATAATGCCCTCATAGGGACGGCGAAATGAGCTTCTCTGTAGCACTGAGGCAAACCAGCCCGATGATTCGCCAAAAAGTTCATAACTCGAAGCGCTATTCAACAACGTGTACACTAGTGACACCTATTGGTGAACATATATAGTCACCGACCACATCATTAGGTACACCTATTCAACTGTTGCTTGAAGAAAATATCTAATCAGCTAGTCGTATGTCAGCACCACAATGCATAAAACCATGCATGTACAGGTCAGGAGCTTCAGTTAATGTTCATATCAAGCACTAGACTGGGGAAGAAAGGTGGCTTAAGTGACGTGGTGTGGGTGTTGATGTCAGACGGACTAGTATGAGTATTTCAGAAACTGCTGATCTCCTGGGATTTTAATGCAGAATTGTCTCTAGGGTTTACAGACAATGGGCCGAAAAAGATAGAACATCCAGTGAACGGAGGTTCTCTGGGCAAAAAAGCCTTGTTGGTGGCAGAGGTGAGAGAAGACTGACCAGCCTGGGTCAAGCTGATGTAAACACAACAGCAACTCAACTAACTGCGCTTTACAACCAAGGTATGCAGAAGAGCATCTTGAAATACACACGTCAAACCTTGAGGCAGTTGGGCTACAGCCATGGAAGAACACGAAACTGAGGCTTCGGTGGGTATGGACTCACGACGTAAACAACATAAAAGCCTGAAGCTATCCTGCTTTGTATCAACAATTCAGGCTCGTAGTGCTGTTATGGGGGCGGGATATTTTTTTGGCATTCTTTGGGCGCCCCGGTACCAAATGAGGCTCGTTTTAATGCCACAGGCTACCTGAATATTGCTGATAATCACATCCATCTCTGTGACCACAGTGCACCCGGCTTCTAATGGCTACCTCCAGCAGGATAACGCACCATGTCAGAAAGCCCATGAAGGTGCAGCTGACAGATCGCAGCAGCTGTGTGATGCTGTCATGTCGGCACGAACTCTGAGGAATGTTTCAAACACCCTGCTGAATGTATGTCATGGAGAATGAAGGCAGTTCTGAAGGCAATAGGGGGTTCACCTCATCCTAGTAAAGTGTACCTAATACAGTGGCCAGTGAGCATATTATGTGCATAATGTATGCTCACTGTGCTGACTAGCATGAACAAAATAATATCTTTTGCATATATGTAGTATACTGTAGTATATATGTTGGGCTTCAATTGGGCAATAAATGTACTTCTATTACTGGAATTGATACTTTCGTAAGGACAGTGCATTGTGACAGTGAGATGTGACATTATTTAGCAATTCTTATTCAGAAACAAAAGTAATGGTGGCATGGTGACGTAGTGGTCAGCACTGTTGTCCCGCACCTCTGGGATCAGGGCTCGGGTTTCCACCATGGATCCAGTCCAACAGCATACTAAGATGAATTGGAGTTACCAGATTGCTCGTAGGCGTGAGCGGTGTGTGAGTGAATCCCGGTGATGAGTTGGCACCCAGTCCTTCTCTTCCCAGCCTTGTACTCATAGCCTCTGGGATAGGTGGTCATAGAACATGGATGATTTCATGAATTTATTTCACTGTATTAAGACTTAACAGGTTTCTCATTTTAAAAAGGAATATATGTCCAAACTGAAGAATGTCGCCTCTCACTTTGTGTTCCTTTTTTTTAGATAGAAAAGGAAGGACAACAATCACTTCAATTACTTCAGCAATTTCCCCTTTGGGATCAGTAACATTTATCCCGCCTTAATAACTTCCCCAGCCAAAATCTCTCAATAGTGACCTCTTTAACGCAACACGCCAAATCTTCACACCAACCAAAACAACCCACCAAATGCTTGACATACTCGTATGTGCATCCCATTGGGAAGTGAATTCTTGTTCCTTGTCAGTCGCGTCATTCTCTGAGAACAATGCAATCCTTCCCTTTGTACTCAATACACGCCTCTGAGTCTTGGTTTCAGACACAACATCACTTCTCATTACTTTTTTGTCACCTTTGTTCTCAAAGATAGATGGCCTGTTTACCTGATCGACAGGAGCCTCCCGCGCCCTAGTGACGAGTGAGTAACGCTGGGAGTGAGTCTCAGTCATGCATGGGTAGCGGAGGACACACCCCAGCAACCTGTGACTAAAATTATGGCTATGGTGCCTTGAATGGAAGCAGACTGGAAACCGTCCATATGTCATCTTTTTGGTTTTGTTCGTACGACTTCACCGATTTACGATGCCAGTTTGGTGCTTCCTGAAATGCACTCCCTGAGACCTTCTTTGAAAGCCATTGGCTCGGACCACGTTGTGTGTAGGTCGAGCTGGACTGGCTATCTGGCAATTTCAGGTCCAGGAATAAAAATCCGGACTATGATTTACTTTCAACCAACCGGTTGAGCTTAAAGCGTTACAGTCACAGAGGACTCAACTGGTTGGTCGAAACAAAATCTTCGTCCGGATTTGTACTTTCTGGACCTGAGATTTCCACCTCTGGGCATTCTCCAGGTGGGCTGATGAGTATGGGGGCCATCAAAATTTATCATAGGGGACCCCCCCTCCCCTTTCTCTCCCCTGGCCTGACACTTAACAAAAATTGCTGTGGGGCCGTGGAGGAAGTCAGGGGGCAAATTTTAATCCCAGTGCAGCGCAGTGTGTAGGCAGCATTAATGCTAGAAACCAGGCAAAAATGGAAACCAGAGGAAATTCCAGAGGCCACTGTAGAGACACGTGTAATAAACACGTAGGACGGTGAACATCCACGGAGCAGCTCCTTCACAACGGGCTCTTCACTTTGTTTACTCTTATCTGATTTTTTTCCATGTTTCTCAGACACATACATGCATTTTGACTATGAGGGGCTTTTCTGAAGCCTATAGGAAGTGGATCGGACATCACTACCCTCACTCTTCTATATGTGACATCAAAGTAGAGTTTTTTGGTCGCAGCAGGAGTTGCAAATATCTTCCTTAAATGGACCGCTAGTTGTAATGTGCTGAGAAAGTGGCTGAAAGTGGGGCTTCCAGCTACTGGATGCGTCCATCCATCTATCCCTCCACACACCCATTTTCTAATCCCACTTGTCCCATGCAGGATGTAGGGTCCAACATAACTTACCTTTATTGGATGTGTGACTTCATCCCGCGCAGCAGTGGGTACTTCACCAGGTTTTCAGCACCTCGTTCCTTTATCCTTTTTATTTCAGCCAGTTGTGATTAATTAACATTTATTTAGCAAATTCTTTGATCCAGAACAACGGAGGAAATAGGGTCAATTGGTCCCTGGAGCCTTGTTCAAGGACCCAACAGTGATAGTGCTCTGACTACTAAAAAAGCCGCTTGAAGATGGATGAACGGGCCTTAAATAGTGCAGCTGCAATCTAGCGAAGAAGCATTTAAACGATGCAACTCTACCGCCGCCTGCCGAACGGACATCTAGATAGACGCTATGATTTTGAATGAATATTTTCCTTACAGTTTGCTGCCCTCTAGTGGAATACTACATTACTACGTGCTAGAGACGTCCGGCATTGAAAGTCAAAGCTTGGCCAAATAGTTACTTTTTGTCTCAGTTTGATACCTGTCTCATCTTAAATATTTAAATAATTTTATGTCAAGGTGCTAACAATACCTAGAGTGATTTAAATCATCCTAATATTTTTTTGTCAGTCTTAAGGCCAAAAAGACAGCGGACTAATTCTAGCAAATGTAAAATACATACATACGTCAGACATTCAAATTATGTACAGGGACGTTTTTACATGGCCGACTAAAAACAAACCCAACATATACGCCGCTAGATTTCATGCAGCTCGGAACCCCAGTAAAAAATATCAATTGCTTTCCGCCAGGTGGTGGCAGCATTGCGATGCAGATTTATCAGGATTGACAATCCCGGATCATTCGGACAATCCGAACTGGAATCAAGGGGGCAAAAGGGGTAAGGCTTATACGCGATGCCAGTCCATCGCATGGCACACACATGCAAGAGCTTCGCTTTGGTTTAAGATTTGGAAGGACCAAATCAGCCCCAACCCCGCCCCCCTAATCACACAAGGTTATGCCACAATTTCCCTACCGTCCGTACCCAAATCTGCGCCCCTGCTCGCGTCAAGTTAATAATGTCTTCATCATTTGGAGTACTGTTGAAGAAGGTTCCTATAGACGCGAAGGTATATATTTGTTAGTTATTTGTTTGTTTTGGTCCCGTTGTCCGCTGTGTGCAAGTGAGTGTCCGTTGTCAGAAAACAAGTCAGCAACAAAGTCAGTGTAACAAATACATATGACTCACTGCATCAATTTAGCAGACATCTTTGTACAATGAAATGTATAATAGAGGGTCAGGGTCACGCTGCCCCACGAGCGAATGGAATATTAAGGGTTTTACTTAAGGGTGCAAAGGTAATTGATTACTCTGCAAGCCGGCCTACGATTTACCCCATTCCACGGAATGTTTATGTCGACCTATGAACCCTGAAACAAAAAAACCGTAGATAACTTGTACGCGCAATTATTTCTTTCTCAGCAACCAAATAAATAAATAAATGAATGAATAAAAACTACAGTATGCATTTCATTGTTTTAAATATAAGACTATGTATATATAATTTTTATTACTTGTACGTTTTAGCTTGAACTCCTTTAGACAATTACAGGCATGCTGAAAAAAAGGACAAAATGTTTAGCAGTCAGATTTAATACTTTTTATTACAGCATCCCTACCCATTAAAACGGTAAGTATGGGCTGCATTTAGGACCAAAACTGTACCAGATCTGCTTCACCTTCATGGTACAGCTACGACTGACTTTTGGTAATTAAAAAATAGCAAACAAAACACATTTTCAGTCAAGTGATGTCCTTTTATTAAAACATTTAAACACAAAGCCCTTAAACGTTTGTTTTCTTTAAAGACTGCAATATGCTACAAACCCCTACACTGTTTGTTTTTGCAGTTGCTACAGATGAACAATGAGACGCTCCCGGAGAACGAGGTGGATCAGTCACGTCACCATTAACGTCTCTGCTAAAGCTGCATCTTCTCCTATATGGCTGATGCTGTATCACACACGATCTGTGTTAATTTAAGGACGGGTTTTTGGCCGAACAACACACACACACACACACACACACACACACACACACGTGCCATCGTGGTCGTCATTGTCAACTCCGGCACAAACGAAGAACACTTCGTGGTTTAATATAAATTCGCGCCTTGCGTTTGGGATGGACTGATTGATGTTAAAAAGTAGGTTATGCTATGCAGACACGATCTGGCGCAAAGTAACGGACTCAGATCACACAGCGACATGATGCGCATATCAACATGAGACCTGCCATGTTGTTTTACGGTTTTACTCGAAAAGTTTATCCCGATGGGTATCTGATGATGCGCTCTGCGGTCATCGTCCTAACCCTGGGATAGTGACATTAGCGAGCACGAACTACACACCAGACCTCTCTGTTACTTAGGTGTGCTTATGAACTGCAGCTTACCACCGCTATGAGTATATCTGCCTCGCTACGTCTGCTGTTCTTGCGCCCACTGTCCTGTGTAGGAAGTAAAGCAACAGAACTTTTAAGAAGATAAATAAATCTTAGTTACATAGTTACATAGATAAACCAATAAAAAAACGATAGTGACGTTGTAACACAAACACAATGGAAATATTGCCGTTTCCACTATGAACTGCAGAGTGGATACAGAGTATTACACAGAGTCTATGTTTTTCATAAGAGACTGACCACTGTAATTAAGAGTTTTTTTTTTTTTTAAATTAATGAATTCATATTTGGAGCGCGAGTTTATCTGCTCCCAGTAATATTGCCTGCGTGGTCTGAGAACAAAAATCAATGACCTCAGAATCAGGCTTAAATGAAGTTACAGCAGCTTTAGTCCCCTCGGACATATCCACCATGGATCTACGACACACAACGGAACTCGGATTTGTCCATCGCCGTTTTTCAAATAACATCTTTCATTTCTTGTTCCTTATGATAATACACATTTTGTTTAAATGTATTTTGAACAAACATTGAGTTGAAAATCACCACCACCGTTATTAAAAGCTCCATTTTCCGGATGTTTTTGTGCCATAAGATCAGCTTGCCTGAGAGCCTTGCTTTGGTCTAACATAAATATAGAGCATTACCTGGTGTATAAAAGACAAAATGTTCTGCAATACTGCTTGTAAATATCGATAGGTCTTGGGCTACTTGTAATATTTCTGCAGCTGCCATGCAGTTAAGAAAATAAATAACTTCTCATTATCCAATTTTACACGATAACCGTAAAACCACACATTCCACGTATTGTGAAAACTTTCTGCTTCTCTCCAGCTAGCTGTTCGCAGATTCAGAACGCAGCCTGTTTAGCGGTATATAAAAGTGTCATTTCAAACTGGAAGGTAATTACGCGTTGGGTTTGCGTAATTAGAGATGGGTCCCTCTCAGCGGTATCAAGACTTTTCCAGGAGCCCTTGGTTGGCTGAGGGTTTCGCAATAGGAGAGTGACTAAGGATCGAGAAACAGCTAGAACGAGGAAGTCGGTTTCAGTGACATGATGTCCTTATCGTCGCTCTGGTACGGCTTGAGAGGCTGGGCTTCCACAGGGCCGGTTTGGCCAGATGCCTCAGCTGACAGCACTCACGCAGTCTCACGTCTCTTGAATGCTTTTAATGAAGCACTTTGTGTGTCGCACCAGGCTGATGGAAACAGAGATCAGGCCCTCAGCTAATACCTGTAGTTTTGCCCCCAGCACTGAGTTTTACAGCTTCCTGCCTCGAGCGAATTGGCAAAAAAAAAACCCCGACTGGATTCCTAACATGACATTAAATTGAGAGTTTCGGACAACTACATACTGACGCTCAGGGATGGTTCTGATTGCACTCTCTAACTAATGGTGTCCCTCAGTGACTCTCAGATGTTCCAGTAAGCTCCTTGTGAGGTAAGATGTTCTATCACCGGTGACACCAGTGTCACTTACGATTTCTGTGTCACGAACCTGTATTCCTCCTACCTGTGCCTGAAAGATCTCAGCTTGGTACTTGGAAAGACGTCTACTGCTTCAGCAAAGCTGAAATCCCTTGTAGGTGTTTCTGAGGTGAACCAACGCCTCGAGACTTGGTGTGGACACGTGCCAAATTCAGAGGGACAACAAGAAGGAGCCCTAAACCCAATCGAGAAGAAACTTGGTCCGACGACCGACTGCTAACATCCGGCATTCTTCCCTAATCCTGTGGCTACAAACCACAAGCAATCCCAGAATTCACCGTGAAACACATGATCCACCTTCCGCGGAATACCAGAATGAGTAATCAAAGAGACCTGGGCCGTCCGCATCTTCTCCTGGGTTTGACATGCATGTTTGTTGTCCTTTCGTTGTTTTGGAAAGAGACGTGTTCTGCCCCAAGAAAGCAACTCTGGGGAAAATCAAGAATGTTAGCGAATGTGGAGGGCAGCCCACATCGCAGCAGGTTGGTCGCGTGGTACCCTATACCAGGATTCCCCAGTCCCGGTCCTGGAGGGCCGGTCTGCATCACAGTTTGCAGGATTCCCTCCTCAGACACATCTTAAGCAAATTACCAGGTTAAGTAGATGCAGATTGGCCCTCCGGGACTGGAACTGGGGAACCCTGCCCTAAATCTTCACCCCTAAACCCCCAGCTCCTGATATCCCCCCCGCCCACCCCCAACCGGACTTTAGTCTTCTTTGCCCCCCTTACTGCCCCTGCCCTTGAGGTAGGACTTGTAAAAGAAGGAGGAGAAAAGAAGTAAGTAGCTGAGGTACATGAGGGTGGCCCACACAATGTTGTCCAGGTAGGAGGGGCACTGGTCTTCCTGCATCCAGCGGTAGACCAGGGCGCTAATGGCCAGCCCCATGACCATCTGCGCGATCTGGATGGCGGTGATGACCATGGCGAGGGGGCGAGGTACACGCACGCCGGCCGCCCGCACGGCGTAGTAACTGTACATGAAGGCGTGCACCAGGTAGTTCATGGTCATGAACCAGCCCCCACCTGCCACCTGGTCCTTGTAGGAGTACCAGGAGTAGAGCAGGACGGTGATGTGGTGGTACCAGTGCAGGAAGATGAGGCGCTGCTTTCGTAGGACGATGAACACCGTGTCACCTGCAGGGGGCAGAGAGAGCGTGGCTGTGGGGTGCCGCTCAGCAATGCACTCACAGAGGACTCACGTACGCAGTGCATGCTGCAGTGTGCCCCGTGGCTGCTGGCCCGATTCCCTGTTCTTTCCTGCAGGAGAGCTGTTCTAACAGTGACGTCCATCCTTCTGTGAGTGACTCTAGCTGGCTCAGCATCGTTCCTGTCCCCAGCGCCTCTTTATTGTCAGTGGTTATCACCCGCTTATTTTGCAGACCGGACCATCACACAGCAAGGACACTACTGAGCGCACTGACTGATTACGACACTGCATTGTAGCAGATCTGGCAGTTGTGCTAATAAAACCGTAATGTCATTCAGCTTTGATCTTGAGACACATTGACCGGGTACATTTGCTTTGCAGAGATGGGGGTTAAGTTTGTCCCTCCGCAGTCCTTTGCCAGTCCCATGCACCCCCCCCCTCCATCCTTCTGAGGACTTACCTAGCTCAGGAGCCTTGCTCACGACAAAGGCGTAGGCCCAGAACTTGCTGACCGGCGCACTGTAGAAGCCCTGGTCGCAGACGGACTGCTTGAAGCCGCTGGTGTGCAGGATGTACAGCATGTACCAGCCGGTCCGCACAGCCCCGATGATGCTGTGGAAAGAGATCGGAGGGTTACAAAGGAATGCCAGCTGATTACCTGCCGCCCGAGATTGGGGTCCATTCTAAAAACCTGCTCGTCTCTTTCTGAAGTACCAGAACCACCACATTAAATACATGTAAGATGTGTGATGTGACGTAACATGTGACCAGGAAACATAGCATAACGTTACGTAACAACATAATATAACATTGCTTCTTTTCTCCAGTGCACCCCAGTTCAGATGGACCAACTTGTTGCTTACAAACAGTTCTTCACCTTTTCTTCTTGCAATTTGTTACATTTGGTCACTCAAAGTAAAAGCACAGAAAAGCAGGGAAAGAGGACATGTCACCAGCACTGCGTCGGTGAGCTGGGATCTTTTTGCATAAACTCATGCGGGTTGGATTGCATGGAACCACACGGCGTTTTCCAGCTCGCACACCATCCCACGGTGGAGACGGCACTCCTGTCTCTGCACACGGAGCCCGGGATGCCAGTGAGCCCGTCTGACAGCCAAGCGCTCCAGAAGGTGTGTTTACTCATCTCTGAGGAGAGTCCCGGGAGCTGAAGCACTAGGTGCACAGGCAGGAAGGGCATGATGATCGCTGTCCCGACGGCCTCCCCATAACATACTCCGCTCCTGTAACACGTCCAGCTATGTGGAAAAACCGCAACACGCTCTGCGCAAACGCTTTAGTGCCTGAGTGTAAATGTGCTCATTGAGGCTGAGTTCCGGCTGGCTTATCACCGCGGCGGGGAAGCCATGAAATCCGAGACGCGGCAGTGTGGCCGCCGCTGTGTGCTGCTGGCCCGCGGTTTACTACACGTGTTCCTGACCGCACCCCTCGTGGTGTTTAGTTTCCAAGCCTTTGCGTGGCGACCTGGCAGCGTGCCGAGTGAGACACGCCATCTCTGCGTTTGCAGTGCCCGCCATAGGATCCTACCTCAACACGCTCTGCAGATTTTTCTGCAATCTGTTTGACACCCTGTCTCAACCCCCCCCTCCAGATTTAGTCAAGAAATCCTAAGAACGGGCAGCTCTTGATTGGCTTAAACAATCCGTTCCACAAACCCTTACATAAGTAGGAATTATCTCCTCCTTACCATTCAAAGACCCTTATAGTGTAAGGCTGGATTTACATGAGCGTAAGGTGACCGCCTGCATACACTTCACATTGAATAAATTAAGGCTGAAGAATTCTGAGGGATTTTCAGCTGTAATGAGGCTGGACATGAACATGATGTGTTTTTACACTGGGTGAAGTTCCTGTGTTAATGCGTTTAATACAACAAGCATCACGTCTGCTCAGAATGTGGGATTTTTACGGGGCTCTTTATGGAAGTAAAAGCTGGAAGGTGAAGAAGCAGGACAGGAATAGTGTCAGTGCCTTTGATCTTTGGCCCCGACAAAGACGTTTGAGAACGTTGCACTGCGCGTCAAACGAACTAGCGGATTTTACATCAAACCAAGCCTGAATTTCCGGACTGAATAACAGGCCTGAGTGTTACTTTGGTCAGATCAGAAGATCCAATGCTTTAGAACAGACCATAATAATGGATGACATTCAAGGTAAAAGAGGAAGAGCTGCAACAACATGGGTGGATTCAGCCGTCGAAAGCAATTAACATGCCTTTGGGAATCCTGAGGAGGACGGAGCATTCCAGAAGAACGGCATCTACATGGATACTGGGGGTCAACACCTTCTTAATGGCACCTCATTGTAATAATAGGCGTTTCACAGGTTACTGGCACAGAGTCACATATTCATTTTCAGCTTGTCGGGTGGAAGATCTGCCATCTTCGCAGAGAAGTATGAATGGGCGCAATCCATTAGAAACAGCAAGGAGCGTAACGTGGTTTCATAACCCAGACATTGTGGGTTCAAGTCCTGGGAGGGTCCCTTTCAGCTACATAGATCCTGGATCTAACACGCAGATATAAGTGTCGACAAACAGAACCCTGAAATGCAGCCCCTCCTACTTTCACTTTGATTTAAAGGTGGCAGTGTTTACATACCTCTGCAGGTAAAAAGTGGTCTGACAGAGAGTTTATACCAGGGCTTCATTCTACACCTGCTGAATAAATACCACCCTTTGTCTCTGACACTGGAGAATGCCTGTCCCCCTCCCCCCCACCTCGGCCCAGTACGCTTGTCGTGGGGTTTGCTTAACAACTTGTTGGCAGCCGGTCGACACCCCTAACAATTGGCAGCCGGGGGTGTACACTGCAGCCCACTGCATATTTGAAGAAAAAATCTGAAGCATTCCGCGTGAGAAGACGAGTTATTCCGAACACGGGAGGCTGTCCTCCAGTGCTAAAGGAGCCAGGAAATGTATGTGCTGATTAGGGAAATTCCTAAATGAACAGAGAGTGCTCACGCTCTGTCATGATGCGGGCGTCACCCCAGAGCTGCAGCGTAACTTTGCTCTGCTGCCGCTGCCATTTCGCAGGCCTGACAGCTGCGCAGTGCTGCAGGTCGTTCTGCACCTGGATCCCAGCTGAACTCTACCCATGAGGCTGATCCTGGACCAACTGACCTGACTAATGCTGATCCAGGGTCAGTGACCATCTCATCAGGCCCAGGGTGTATGTGGGGGTTTCGCTACATCAGCAGAGGCACTGTCATGCCCATCTGTCAGAATGCAGTGCTGACCTCACTGGCAATAGCAGTGCCCAAACTGGACATATCACCACTGTCTTTATGTTGTACATCTGCAGCCCTCAGTGGATCGGGCTGCGTGCAATATAGCCAGAACCTGTATGCAAGAAGGCAGTGAGCCCCTGACACAACTGGGATCTCAACAGTGTGAACGGCACGTGGGCCTCTGCCGCTACGGCAACATACTAACACCTTAACAATGTTGCTTGGCAACTGCCTAACTGGTAAAGTCACATTTATATACATTACTTAGGCATCCGCGTCGAGAGTGTTGATAAGCGAATGAAGTCTCTGGGTTGCCCTGGCAGCTGAGCCGGAATGTTCCAGACACTCGAAATCCCTCCAGCCTGGAGAGAAGCAGCCGATTCATGGATCCAGCCACCAGGCCGCGCTTCGGCCCCTGCCGATGCCACGTTCCCCTCTCTGAACGCTGAGCACACCTCTTTGCTTCGACATGGTCTGCGCTGGAGCCATGCCGTGCTGCTGATGTCACACCCACATTTGGGTCTTGCTCACACAGCCAGATGTGTTCTGACACGGGCAAGACTTACAGTCCAATCAGCAAGAGCCGGAAGGTTCCGCTGAGGATGTCAGCCGCTAACAGAATAAGACTCATTGCTGTAACGGTCATCATGCTCCGCTGATTTGCCCAGGGTTTGTCTCTCCTGGTCTTTATAATCAAACTTCATTTTTAAATACATGTTTTTAGTGCAGTTTTATGCAGCAAATGCGCATGTTTCATAACAAACTCTCAGCCAGTCCCCCCGCTGTGTTGATGTCAACTGCCGTTAGGGAAAACGAGTTGGACGGGAATTCAGGCTTCTGTTTCCAAGGTTACCTATGGAAACCTCCAGGTAACGTAACCGCAGATCACGCTGACCTCTTAGCGATGGAAATGTCATTGAGGAGTGAATACTCAGGGCTCAGCTTCACCTTATCGTTGCTTAATTGACAGGCAAGGTTTGGATGGGGCGAATAATTCTCAAAAAACATTCTTAAAAAAAGCACAAATCTTCCAGAAATAATAAGTTCAAAAGGGATGCGATTTCTGAGATCAATGTTTGCGAAACGCCCGTCCTGAAACATTTTTACAGTCTAATCTGGCACCTGAGTGACCACAGGACCTGCAGTGCATCCCTGGTGTTCACACTTACCTAAAGATGGCAAGGCTGAGCGACCACAACACCAAGGGCTTCCGTAGGTCCAACTTGGGTCTCTGCCTCATAAAGTACTGGCCCCCAAAGACGAGAGCCGCGTAGAGGCCGCAGAACACGAAGGATTTCCTCCTGCAGGGGCCACAAACACACATAAACACAAGTGCATCAGTACAGGGAGGCGGTATCAACGTTCTCCTGGAAGTCGGCTTTTGTAGATGTGCATTCACGACCAAATGTCCCGTAACTAATTTTAAATTAAAGATACTGCTATGCTACATATTATGGGATGGCACTTTATGATGCTTTTGGGACTGGCCAGCCTCAGCGGAGGGAGGAAACGGACAGTACAGATTGAAGCTCTCTGGTCTTTGTGTGTTTTTTACCCTTAATGTTTATGACATGACTCAGATCTTGGGTCCTGCAAAGCTACTAAAGTGGAGGGGAGGGGGGGGTGCTTTTTGTGAGGAGAATCAGGGAGGTGAATCTGATGTGGGCTGGGTTCATGAAACTGGGGAACATCGAGCCGCAACCCATGTGACAGAGGGAGACTGGCTGCTGGCAGGAAGACTAAAGGGGAAGGCAAGGAGAGTGAAAGTGGGCTGTTTTAGCTAGCGACCCGTGCTAATCAGCAAAAGCGATGACAGAACAGCTTCGGGCCATTAACCTGCGTAGCTGAACTGGCTGAACAGTCACCACGAGGAGTCCCCCCCCCAGACACACACCCGGTTTGTCAAGACTGATAAACTGTTCATTTGGCCGGTTCCCAGTCCAGCCCCCTTCATGTCACCCAACAAAGTGCTGCTCTTCCCGGTATCAGATCCTGTCTGTCATGCCCCACCCTGTTCCTCAAAGTACCCCCCCCCCCCACCACCACACACACAAACACACTTTTTAACACATTACTGTTTATTCCGAACTATGTGGGTCACTGGAAGCAGTAGAGAAAGACCTCAAGTGAGTAGACATGCATACACGTACGCCGCCGATATTACGTGTAATTACTGCCATGCCAACGGTGGTGGGTTCGAATCCAATACAAGCATCCACATGGACAGGTGTCCGAAAGTGTCATTATCTATTGACTTCAGCGTAGGAAGCGGCAGTTGATAAGTTCCGAAAAAAGAGACGGTTGTTCAACTCGTTGTTAAACATTTTACGGAACATGACCTGAACTTTTTTTTTTTTTTTTTTTAATTAAAAACCTTGTGTAACCCGGAAACAACGTGGCTGTAAAACAAGCCAGCGCTCCACCCGCTATTTCAAGATGCTGAAGATAAGTTCGGCGAGCAGATACTTCACAAAGGCAGTCAGTTATAGGAAAAGCACACCCAGGATGACCCTGCATAAACATTACAGAAGCGGGCTTCCCTGCGAGTTACGCACGTTTAGTTACGCTGCATTGATTTGTTTCGGATTATATTAAACCAATTCCCTGTGCCATTTAACCCGCCTAATGGTTTTGCACTGTCTAGAATGACATCTTCACCACTTTGGTGAACTTTCCGGCTCAGTTTCACAAGCTGCTATATGAAATTTCGCAAGGACAATAAAATACAATGACATTAGGAAATACTTTACAATTTAGGCTGGTTCATACTGACATTTAAAATGAAGGAGTTGTGTTGCACAATGGTTGAATGCCAGTGCTGAATCAAGTGTAAATATTTAATTAAAAAAACGCTTTAACTGAAGGGCATATATTTATTATAAAGATGTTTTCATGTGGATGATAAGCGTCGCTTTCCTTCATCCCCGTTCCAAGCACTAAGTTAACGCTGCTGCTCGATTCTCAAGGACATCCCCCGATAATCCAGGGAAATCAATGAGACACACTGGGAAAAAAATCACATGAAACATTTCAAACGGAAAAATCAGCCCACGGAAAGGTCTCGGTGGAGCGGCTGGGTCGCGGGTGACCATGACATTGCAGGTGACCGTAGTGCAGACCGTCCGGCGTGCAGACCGCCCCGCCGGTGCCCGTGCGTCCGCCGCACTCACCAGTTTTGCTGCATCCACTGGATAGCGACTCTCTCGTCAAAGTGTCGCTCGAAATCGTACTCCGTAAGGGGCAGCTGCTGCTCGGTCTCGTTCATTTTGGCAGTCGGTCTCGGTACTCTCCCGTGATCTCCTCCCTGCAATGTCCACGGTCGGGGTTAAAACAATGATGAGCAGATCACAGCATCCGAGACAGGAAAATCCAAACCCTCTAGTAAAATATCTATGAAAGCGAGTCTGCTGGCGCCTCGCTGCTGTTCCCTCAACTCCGGCCGTCACTTACACACCTCTCAGATCGCACGCCTTGCGAAACGTCCCTAAGTAGGGAAGGGACGGGATCGATGGGGGACGTGGGAGGAGGAGCTCCTGCGCTCCCGGCAAATAGGCGCCGTCATTTACCATTTTTGTTTAAGCCGACGCGATCCGCCGTAGGCGTCCGCTTCGGCTCCATCCCGATCGATGTGGAAGAATCTGCCGGTGTCCGTGCGGCGAAAACTTAAGGCCGTCCCCTCGGCTACAGTGCAGTGCCAGCAGCACACACCCAGGCAGCGATACAGTGACATGCGTATAAAACGTACGTGGTTTTAAAGAAAAAATATATATATCTTTACTAATCCCGAAACAGTACGATCTCTGCAGACCTTGGAATATAATTTGTATAATTAAAGCATTATTTCGGCACACAGGCATACGCCTACAAAATCCACATGCTTTAGGTGCATTGTAGTCAAACAAAATTTGTCCTCCTAGAATTCCTGCTGCTCATTTTATGCATGTCTGTCTCATTTTATTGAGCAGTACGAACATCTATGCAAATTAAACTAAAACCAATATACCAATAAAGCTTTTTTCCCGAACACTTTTCGTCGAAATTAAGGCTTATTTTCCCACGGTGCGATTTAGTGAAACACAGGAAATCGTGTACGTCTACATTTCGAAACTGGATGGAATTAATTTTAGCCAGAGGTACGTTTCAGGCCCAGAAAGTAAAAATCCAGTCCAAGATTTTGCTTCAACCAAGCAGCTGAGTATGGTGGATGCCTCACTACAACGGGGAAGTGCTGACTTTTTGTTTAAGAACACAAAAGGTAAAATTAAAAGAGAAGGACTTTGTGTTATAATGATGAAAACATTCCCAGGACAATGAAGTCGAGCCACTCTTATGCTGTGTACACCTATGCCCAAGTAATACATGTTTGTGGATCCTGTTTTAACGGCGCATATATGCTGTTTAATTCTAAGGATACTAACGTTTTCGCTCAGAAACGCACTCTGCACCTGTGAAAGAGTGACGACCAGAACTTCAGATTTAGCCCATTAGTCGCGGCAGCACCGGAATATTTTGAGCATAGAGGCATCTGAAGAGTTCAAATAAAGGATGGAACCGATTTCTGTCTAATAAGTGCACAAAACACGATTTCTTAAATCGTGCAGTAATTGTGGTCTTTATTCGTGCATGTTCATGCCTTCTGCGTTGCACCCCTATTGTATCATAGGCCTATATGTAATTATATGTCTTTCTGATAAAACGGAAAATATTAATAGTTTCCTTATAAAGGGATTTAAATATTTCCGTGACCTTTTCCATGGCCCCTTTCGGAACGAGGCCCTTAACCCCCAGTGTCTTCAGGAACACTGTCCTCAGTTGTACATCGCTTTGGACAAAAGTGTCTCCTAAGCAGATATAAATGTATAAGATGACGGATCAAATCGGGGCTTATTTTGCGCTTTCTGTGGTTTAATGTTTTTGGGGACACCTGGGTTCCTGCGTCTCGCTTGTCACCATTACAAAGCTGATATAAGCACAATGTAAACTTGACTCATTTGTACAGCGACTCGGATGAGACTCCCTGCAAACAGAAACCGCTGACCGGCTGCCGTGGCGCTGACCTGAATTTCCCAATTCCACAGCTGGGTGTTCATAGCCACGCAAGGCCGCTTTGAAAGCTCGGTATCTCGGCTGCGGCTATTTTTTGTACGATGTTCTGCAGTCAAAGTCAAAAGGACAAAGCTTCTCCAGTTTTACTTTAGCGAATGGAGCAGGTTCGGCCAGACCTGCCGTGGTCAGCAAACTCTGCTCCCAATTAGTCCCGAAGAGAGACGAGATTTGCGGGGTCAGCCTTACGACCGAAACCAGGCAGACGTGCACATCGACTCGGGTTTATGGGCCGTTCTTGTGTTTTTATAAGCAAACAAACATTTTGAATACAAAAACGTATAAATATCGCGCACATAGACCTATATGTAAAATGTAGCATATACAGTAAATCGCTATTTTATAGATTAATCAGAAAGTTATCAGTGTTATCAGAGAGGTTGATTTATAATTTTCCTACCACAGAAATTTCCAGCTGCTCCTAACTTCATAAAGCTCATAGTTTTCTTCCACGACTAATTTGATGCTGTTCCATGTGAATCGGGGACAAAACAAAAATTAAATCTCAAATCTCCTGATTTTACCCCTTGTCGGAGTGTTATTTTCATATCGTTTTGCTTGATAATGCTACCATCTGCTGACGTACAGTAATAGTGCAACTACCGTTACACAGGCAACGCTGAAAATCATGGAAAACAGACATGAATCACAAATTCCAGTGCAGTTTTATTTAAAAAATTCATTACACATTTTATCATAAAGACCATACTATATAGTATCCAGACGGGGCCAAATGGAATTTTCAGATCAGAAAACTACTTAGAAGCCTACTTTACATTAATCGTGTAAGTGCTAGGTCACCATCGAGCCCTGGAACAAGAGCCATAAACCTTAAGGACAAAATCAACCATTAAATACGTGTAATCAGCAAAACCGTTTTATGTGTTTTAGAAACCATTTTGAAATATGTAAAACTAATTAGTGTTACATTCATTCAATGTAATGGGTGCTATAAACCTTTGCTATTTTGATTTTTTTTTTTTTAAATCAAAAATACATTTGACCAAATCTGACATTAAAGGTCAATTATATTTCCCATTATTTACAGACATGACCCTCATTCTACTTCCAAGCCCTGACAGGCTGTACATAAACGGATTTAATAATGATCAGTCCATATAATGCATCTGTGTAGGTACAATGTCCTTTTCTTCAAAAATATAAATTGCAAATAGGAACTAAAGGAGTTTCACTTTTTACTTTAAAAATAAAAATTTTCAAAATTGATCAAACAATTAAAATTTCTAAATAGATTATTTTAGCATGTGGTGTTTTACGTTGTCAGTACAACTGCTGTCAACATACGACAAAGATGCTTGAAAAAAACACGTGAAACGAAATATCACCGAATATTCTTTTTATTTCACTTTCCGCAGCTTGATTTCACACATAAAAAACATCTTCACAGGTGGCCCCCCACTTGCTCAGGTAATTTCCTCTCTGCATCTCCTGTAGGTTAGTCTCATGACGTGCACCATGCCTGCTTGGAACTCCGTCTACATGACAACAAATTCAAAAATTCAATATTGAACACAACTTCCCTGATTTTGAACACGCCCCCTCAGAAGCTTAAATGACATCACTTCCTCTTTCGTGTGTAACTTAAAGTAGCAGCGCATTAGTTTTATAGGTCAAAAAGGTCAGTGTGATGAGGGACACAGAAAAACGATCCAATCCGAATGAAAGGAAATGTTTTTATATTGAATTCCAAAGTCTAGTGCGAATGAGGAAGCAATATTTAACATAAATGTATCGATGCCCAAATGTCCTATACAGGGTTGCGGGGGTCTGGAGCTAAGAAGGCAGGGAGCAACCTAGGGTGGGGGGCCAACCCAACAAAGGCCACACACACACACACACACACACACACACACAGGCGTGTAATTATATCTTTGTGGGGACTCTCCATTCATTTCTATGGGGAAAACTCTAATCCCAACCCTAACCCATACCCAGCCCTAACCTTGCATTCACAGATCTTTGTCCGGACTTGAAAAATTGTCCCCACAATGTTAAAATAACAGGTTTCTCTGACATTGTGGGGGACATTTGGTCCACACAAAGTAATATAAACATAATACACGCACACACGCACACACACACACACACACACACACACACACACACACACACACACACAGAATTTAGAAGAGCCAGTTAACCTGAATGTACAGTTCGTGGCGGGAACTCCTGGAGGATCTAGCCACTAACGCCGAACTGCGGTGACGTCATCACCTTCCCGGCAGTCGGAATGGTGCCCCCATGTGTTCAATGTAAATTGCCACGGAGATGTTTAGTTCGGCGAGAGTGGGGCAAAGGCAGCGTGCACTGCAGTGAGCTCAGCGACGGTCTTTGCCAGATGCTTTGCCTTTACTAAGACTGTGAGGCCAAGTTCCAAATAAAGAGCAAAGAATGTGACCGCAGCGTGTGTCTCCGCCGACATTTTCCGCTTTGTCCAATTGGCGCTGTAATATTTTCAAAGTATGTTAATAATAAACTGTGAAAGAACAGATTCATGTTTGGCAAACGCTTATTAGCAGATTGTTGTGCTATATATACCACATCAAACGGTACTCTTACCGCAGAATGCCAACCAATTACACAGCTGCACTTTTTAGCAACCTGACATGAATGAAATATGTTATTTTTTTCAGGATTTTTCCACATTTATTGCAAGGTTTATGTCATGCTTACAATTTAAATATGTGTTGCGCCATCTGGCATTTTTATCACTATTGTCTGGCAAAATCTCTATACCGAAACTTGCTTGCAGAATTTCATTAAGGCTGAAGCCCAGGGCCGTTTAGCTTGAGGCTGTTGAAGCACTGAAATACAGCCCCCTGCTGGAAACTGGAGGTGTTACAGCTACACTTCAGCTGCAGTTTAAAAATATATTCTATCTGAGAAAAGGTTGAGTATATCAAAGTGATGACGTGAGTTAAGCAATTAAGTGCAGGCGTTGGATGAAGAAAAGAGCAAATATTGAAATACCTGCAGTTGCATGCATGTGTGTCTCACGCGGGGGGGGCTATGGCGTGGGTGGGGGCTGTTTCTAACATCTTCTTGCAGAGACAAGCCACCCTGCATTTTGCATCTGGGCAATGATCCAACAACCAAACAATAGAAAAGCTGGCCCTTTCCTCCTAGCTCAGTGCTTTGCACATAATTACACGCTCGCAGTGCACTTCAGTAAGTAACTCGGTCGTGTGTTTAGCTGCGATCTTTAGGGCACTCAGGGTCTTGCTGGTCCCCATTTTCTAAGCCTGTGAATCCAAAAGTAGCAAATACCTGGGCAAAGAAAATGGGGGCGATCGTGTCTTCCTGCTCTGCACGGACTCGCGCCCCAACATCTGCGTCAGTGCCCATGTTCTGCACCATTTTCTCACTCCTCTTCCAAACGTTTCCCCACAGAGTAGCCATGATAATTATACATAACATCCAAAAGCACAAGGAAGGTCCTGCTGTGTTTATTTATGGCCTAAAAGGGCTTTACTGTAGGCCTCAAATCCTCCACGCTCATTTTTAAAATGTCAGTAACTTCATATGATATATGGAAGGAATCACAGTGGCTTTAAGTAAACAACATTTTTATTTGCAGAACCACAATCATTCATTGTTCTGTTAGTTAAATTAGTATGTTCCTTACTTAGCAGAAGCTTTTATCTAAAGCGACACATACCTGGGAAAACAGGGTCCGATTAAGGCTGGAGCAGCTGGGGGTTCGGGGCCCTGCTTAGGGGCCCGATGGTGACATCACTCTGGCGACTGCAGCTTGAGCCTGTAACCCTCCAATCACAGGTACGACTTCCTGACACGGTGAGTCACACAAATCTGACACCATGGTATGCAGGCCTGACAGTGCGAATGTCCAGATGCAGGCTATTAGTTTACTGGGTTAGTTATGTCAGCCATAGTCCAGACTCTCCTATAAATTCTGGTTCCAGTCATTGGCCAGTAGCTGGAGTACCAGTTAAAGGAAAAATCTGTTGATCCCAGTTTGCAGGGTTGAGTTCCTGAATGATCTGCTGTTATTTCTGAGGTATAAATTGGTTTAGTCAATATAAATAGTTTTAGAATTAAATAATTAGTGAGTTGTGAGGGCAACCTTAGAAAAAGGGGTGTTATCTGTTCAAATAAATAAGGTGGTTTAATTGTGCATTGTTTTATATGGGAGGATGTATTTAAGTGTTTTTTATGTCCTGAAAGAATCATTCGTCTGTATTGTGACATGTTACTCCACATGTCATACGCATGTTACTCCACATGTCATGCGCATGTTACGCCACATGTCATACGCATGTTACGCCACAGCCATGCGATGCTGTCACACCAGTAATGCATCAGCCTGGTTTCTGTGATCTTACGCTCAGCCAGTGGCAGGTGCCCTGAACCTTAAACAGGACAGTGAACACAGTGAACGAGGGGTTCGGTTTCACTTGTTGGTGGTATCCCTGGATTTGTCTTACAGTTCCCATCGTTATCATTGGCTTTGTGGTTTCGGGTGTCTGTGTCTTGGTGCTTCTTGGTTGCTGCTGTCTTGTCCTTGGTTGCTGAGCTTGTCTTGTTTTTCGATTTGCAGTGAGGACCCTCGTTTTCTGTTTGAGTCCCACTTCCAGTTCCCTGTTCCTGGTTCTGCAGTCCTCCGTGCCCGAGTTGCTTTTCCGTGCTCCTCGGTCTGAGGCAGCCCGTCCAGTCAGCAGCCCCAAAACCAGGGACAGGAGACCAAGGCATTATGGATGGATGGGGGGCCCAGTTTGGGGGGCTCTGGTTTACACTACGGCTTGCAAGGCCCAGAAGCGTTCTTTTAACCGAGTGCTCTGAGCCACCGAGCGACAGAGGAGCAGGCAGTGTTACTTTACCGTGTCGATATTTTATGTCATAACTGAAGTTATAATTTCAGGTCAGAGGATTAAGCCGCGTGAAAAAGCATCTCCAGTCTCACTGCAATGAAACGATCTGATCATAGGAACTGACAGACTTACACAGAATGAACCATGAAATGTTATTACATTCTTATTTACGTGGCAGACACTTGTTCAAAGAGACGTACAAGTGAGGGTAAGTGATCAGGGGCAGACAGCATTCCAGGAACGAATGGCGTCAAGGGCGTTGCCCAGCGGCTACTCCGCTGGGATTTGGACCCACAACCTTCCGGACAGACACAGATCCATAACTCCTGAGCTATTTTCTACGCACATGCGGGACGGGCTGCCAGAAACACATGGGGCTCCTCTTAAAAGCCTCAGACTTGCTGTACGTGCGAAAGCGGCACAGCTCTGATTTACGACTCTGCAGGTCGACTGGCCTCCAGGTAGGAGGCCGTAACAGCTGCCGGTTCAGCTTCCTGCCGGGGCCAGATGTGCCGTGTGGCTCAGATCAACAACACAGTTATGAATTCAAATTTTAATGTTTATAATCTAAATAGCCAATCAGCTGTTAATTTTATTTTTTTTAAACAACATGGCCCGTTATATATCACCTGGAATGTGTCCTATGGTTGTGGAAAGATGCACATTGAATGTGTGTCTCTGTTTTCTGTGGTGGGGGGGCGATGAGGCAGCCCAAACACTCAAAGCTTGGCCCACCCCCCTGGGCCCCTTAGAACAGTAGAATAGAGAGGAAAAGCTTCATGGGAAGTTTACTTTACCCTGTCTTGTTCTCCATGAGAAACATATACAGGTGAGGGCAGGCTTGGGGTCATGGGGGTCTGTCTCCTTACGGCCCCCAGGGAGCCGGTGGGCCTTGCTCAAGGGGCTCATGGCCAGTTACTGCTCCACTGACGCCGGGCTTGAACCAGTGACCTTGGGGCCATAGACTCAGACGCTCAGACGGCTGAGCCACACACACCCCCCCCCCGGTAATCCTTGCCCCCCCTGGTAGGAGGTCTGAAAGACAGCGTCTCCTTGTTCTGCTGACTCATTGCCAAGGGCTGCGAAATGTGACATTGTCAGAGAGTCACGTACGGCGGGGATGCGCTATATTCCCATCTGCTGTCCCGTAACCGGCGTTTGCGGTATTGGTGTTGGGGGGGGGGGGATGCGCTTCCTTTGCTGCTGTCTTCTCACAGAAGCTCTACATGGTGATTTGCAGTAATGTTTCCAATGGGAACTAATAACAGCAAAAGCAAAAAAATGTAACTAACGGGGGATAGACTGAAAATGGCACCCTGACAGATATCTGAACCTGCCCCCCCCCCCCCCCCCCCACAGAATACGCAGAGAAATCTTTTGCACGTGGACAACCTGGGCTGAGCAATCAAGGTCATGTGATGGAGGCCCCAGAACCCGGGAGCTCAGAGTGGGCTGCTGCAAATTTCAGTATCAGAAGATAATTTTGCCCAGAACATGAAGGTCACCGAAGGTTCATATTAATGAGAAAGTTAAAAAAATTATGAAATTTCTATCAGCAGGGGGAAGAAAACTGCCCAGGATTGAATCTGGAGCTCTGATGGAGACTCAAACCATCATACCATGTCTATCTGCTGCAGTCTTAGGGATACAGGTTAGGGATCTGTGTTTATATCCAGAAGGGTGTGGGTTTCAATCCTGTGGACAGCAGCATAATCATGTTTATTGGGCTCTTGAGCTGGACCAACTGCTTTGGGGGCTGTGGGTGCAGACTGACCCTGATTTGGGGGCTGTGGGTACAGACTGACCCTGATTTGGGGGTTATGGGTGCAGAACGACCCTGATTTGGGGGTTATGGGTGCAGACTGACCCTGCTTTTGGGACTGTGGGTGCAGACTGACTATGATTTGGGGGCTGTGGGTACAGACTGACCCTGATTTGAGGGCTGTGGGTGCAGACTGACCCTGATTTGGGGGCTGTGGGTGCAGACTGACCCTGATTTGGGGGTTATGGGTGCAGACTCATCTTGTTTTGTGGCCTGCGGGTGCAGACTGACCCTGATTTGGGGGCTGCGGGTGCAGACTGACCCTGCTCTCAGACCCAAAGCTATCCTCATTTGTACATTGTTTTGGACAGAAGCATCTGCTAAATTAATCCGAAAAAACTTCATTAACCAATTTGAAACCAAGCAGCAACGGAACGAGCAGATAAGCTCAGCGCAGGCCTCTTGCCTGTCAGGCCGATATTTGAGAATGCAGTGTTGACAGGGCTTGGCCTGCTCACTGTAAGGCTGTGCAGATAAGTTGGGTTGGACTCAAGCGAATAGGCTTCGCAAAGGATAAGACTGTAGGCAAGGGTGTAACTTTGGCTGGAACATTGGGGGGGTTGAGGTCTCCACCCATTACAGGAGAAACATGATTATTGGAGGGGTTGTATTAACTGGTTTTGATTTATTGTCCTCCCTGTAATTTACGTCCATGACGGCAGGAGGAAGCACATTGTCAGGGAAGATGCAAACAGAATCTGGGAAATTTAGCTGGACCAGAATCCAGAGAACAAACCAACAGGGTGCGGAAAACAGAACCACAAGCCCAGAGAGCACTAGCAGGTCGAGAACCAGACTGAACAGGTGTCCAGAAATGAACAAGAAACCCTTAGTGACCTTACGCGGGTTATTGAACTGCTATATTACTGTAGGTATGACTGATTACTGGGCGAATCTGTTTCTGAAAGAGACGGCAGTCCCACGTATCGTATTATGTAGCGTTCAAGGGCACAAATCAGTCGTCCTCGTGGGAACAGGGCGTCTTTGCTGTTGACACATTCAGGATTTTCATAACTATGCTGCATACCAAGGGACCTGGCTCTGTGAGCGTGTGCCAGGCCAGGTTTACTTTAATACTGGTATGTAACATTAACCTGGAAGCCATATTTGAATTTCTGGAGGCTTCTTAGGCACCCCAGAGAGCAGACCCCACACACCCCACAGACCTGCTTAGCTAGTGCCTGTACTCTGCAGGGAGGGAACCGCTTTTCCAGGTCAGCAAGACACAGAAATGCAAATGTGGGAAGGCATCTGTCAAGCTTGCAGTGAGGGCTGTTTCAGCCAGCTAAGGTATAAAAGTTCAAAATCCGATTCTTGCATGAATTCCCCCGCAGCACGAAAAAAAAAAAAATAAACCTCGAAAGTTCCGTTAACTTGTACGATTATCTGTTGCGTGTCTCATCGTCTTTGCTGCCTGACTCCAGAAGGTGAGACCGATTGTACTGAATATTAATATTCTTTAAATAGTTGAGGTCTCGCTAACTTGGCACGCGATCTGAAAATTCCGCTACGGATTGTTGGCAAGAGGTTACCCTGCACATTTCTGATTATGCACGATAAACCCGTCACACCTGAGTATTGATCGGCGAATGGGGTGCAGGGCGTGTTGGTGCTGGTCGGGACGCCGTGAGAACAGTGATGTGGGTGAAGACGTGCTTGATTCGGAGGGGGTAAGGGGGTGGTGCATGTTCTACTCGCAAAATCAGCAGCAAGATCGCACAGTACTGAGTGGAACTGTCCGTTTCAGGACCACGCAGTCTTGCAAACACAGAGACAGACGGACAGACAGAGAGACAGACGCCCGGTCACACGTGGCCGTAAAGGCTGGCATGCACAGCCACTGAGAAAGACAGACTGCCAGGCAGGCAGGCGCGCTGAGCGCGCTCCCCTCGCCCGCATGCGGTCTGCAGTGAGCGCGGCGTTATGCGGTAGGCAGGCGGCACATGCGGTCAGAGGCGCCGGCGGACGCTGCGTCCCGCACACACACCGCTCCGTCTCGGTAAGTCGCACGCCGAGTGCCCGCTGCTTATTGTTGTATTGCAGGGCACGGGCATCATTTCGTTTTATAGCCCCAGCTGTCTGCCTTTTTACCGATTTCATTGAATTTACTGGCATGGTTATACAGCAGCGCTTCATTCACTCTCCTTACCCATGTACTGCTTATGTGTAAACAGACTGAATATCGATCATCGCTATATTCCGACATCCAGATGAATTTGTTGCAGTCAAACTACTTTTACTCGATAGCGGGAAGGAAGCATGTATTGCAATGTAAGCGTAGTGAATCGTGTTTGACATACTAATACAATAATGTGAAACGATGAGGTTTATCCCTCCGATTAACTTCTGTGTGATATGACCGGTGCGCTGTCTAATCCGTCAGCATGGACCGAAATAGCGGCGCATGCATTCCTGTCACCCGTCTCACCACACGGACTGGAATATTTTGCCATCGCGCTTTCCGGTGCAGCCGGATCATTTCCTCAGTGCTGGTTAAATTTCATGTTGGTGTGTGTTGGCTGTGCTATGGAGATATATGCGGGGCTCCCCGAACATGTATAAGCCGTTGGCTGGCTGTCCCGTCCCGTCCCGTCCTCGGGCGGGTAGCAGGTAAGAGAGCCGCAACGACCCTTGTGCCCGCAGGATGCCCACGGGGCTGTGGTGGGTGACGGAAACGGGTTGGGGGGGTCATTGCGGGCGCTGGACACGATGGACACTGGACACGTGTGATGAGCAGACCCGGCCCGCTTTTTTACTGGTCTGGGGGGGGGGGGGGGGGGGGGGTTGGGGGTTGCTGGATAATATCAGTTATGAAATATTATGTCTGGCAAGAGATGCTTCTTCATCAACTGTGTATCCTGGGGGAGAAAATAAAATCCCTCCCCCATAAATGTCAGCATAAAACACACGCTTGCTTGCAAACACACACATAAATGCCCTGCTACTTGTGGGCGTGCTAAAATGCGATGCCCGTGGGCGGTTCTCCTCCACTGGGTCCTGCTCCTCTGGGAAGATCATTCCCCTGTGTGGCTGACCTTGGTCAGGAAACGCATTTCTGGTGGGGAAATAACACAAAAATACCCCCAAAGGGCTGCGTTTACTCTCAGAAACGTTTTATTTAGCAAACACTTTTATCCAAAGTGAGGTACAAGTGAAAGAGGGGGGGCAGCCAGTTCCTGGAGTGATTGGGGTTAAGGTCCTTGCTCAAGGGTCCAGCCATCTGCTGCCCTTGGGATACAAATCAATAACCTTCTGATGACTGGCACAGAGTTCTAACCCACAAAGCCACACGCCATTTGCACACTCGCGTCACCTAAACTCACACACCATTTCTGAGGCCAGGCAGTCAGGGCTACCAGACAGTGCTGTCTTGTCGTCCTCCTCCGCCTCTGCCTTCCTCCCCTCCGGACAGCTCAGTCAGTGTAGGGCTCTGTCTCCGACTCACGAAGAGTAACTTGAGGCCTTGCCGGTTCATTGCTAGGGAGGCTAAATTAAACCAGAACTAATTCAAGGCTACGCAGAAACCAAAGAGGCCAGCATAGGTGTGATCCAAGGTATCAATCATTCTAAAATAGCCAGACACGTTTTTAATACGGTCATTAGAAGCACAGGAAGTCGGTGTAAAACGACCTATCGTTTCTGACCTTCGGGCTTTGCCATTATAAGACAGACAGCGGAGGGACGGCTGTTTCCTGTCCCTCTGTTGGGTCAGCACCGCCGTTTCGCTTCCGACACTTGTCTTGTGTAGCGCCTGTCACAGAAAAACAGGAAGAGGAGATAGTGGTGTTGTGTAAACAGCGGTAATTGCTTTATAGGCTGCCCTGCTCTCGCAACACACTCCCGACCTGTGGTGCCAACCCAGCGCAGGATTGGATCGAATGCTGCTGATGAATTTGAATTTAAACGGCGGGAAACATTAGGTCTGTCTCACAAGGAGGGAGAAGGTTCCTGGTTCGGTCTGCTGTAGCGTGTTGGTGAAAGGCTCCCTATCTGCAGAAGGAGCTCAGACTGGTGGATCTACTTAGACGCCTGGGAAAAAAGCAATTTATTTATAAACATGGGTCTATAAATAGCCATTCGACTGACGGCTCGACTCTGAGCCGTATACAGTTTTACAGCTGATGATGCGTGACATTTTTGAGAAGAATGAGCAACACTTTAAAGTGGCTCCCATGACACATTATAACACAGATCAACCTGTGCGAGGAAATATGAGGTCCGGGGGTCTGAATACTGGGAAGGAATCACAGTAACGCAGGCTAATTAAACCGCGCTCTCATGCAGTGTCGACTTCCATGAGAGCTGAATTAAGCGTGGATGGGCTGGGGCGGATCCTGCCGTAGCCAGACGGCCGTATTTCAGTTCTCCCACCCTGCTGTGCTGCCGCTGCTGGAGGGGGCGGTCCTAATGATTTGCTGCAATCCCCTGACCAGCATACGAGCAGTGCCTCACATTTCCAGGGTCTGCTGTTCTCCGTGTTCTGTGTTCCAGGTACTGAAGAACTCGTCACACATCACTGGCTAATGGTAAGGCTGGCCCGGCTGTATGAATTATAGACCCTCTTATGGCCGCACCTTAGAACCGCCCTGGTTCTCACGTGTGGCTCTTCCATGTAGCATTAGTTTGGAGTCTTTCGCTCGTTTCCCCTGGAATCACAGGGGCACCGTAGCGACAGAGAGCGATAAGCTGACTCGCTTAAGTCGTCCTCGTCAGAAGAGCTCCGTGGAGAAAACTATGAGATAAAGATATAAATCCTGAGCATAACAGGAAGCTGCTGTCGATTCGCTGGCTGGCTTTGGACCGGGCCCAGTGTTTGCCAGCCTTGGTGTTTGTTTGACCTTTGCACAGGGGGGCTGCTGGAGATTTTGGACCCCATGAAAGCATCGTATTGGGCTGCCCAACCTGACCAATCCAATTACATGCCCCTGTCACTCTGCACCCCTGGGAATCGTCCTGAATTCCCTCCCTGTATGGCACTCCTGCCTCTGTGGGCTGCTTCATTAATCTTCTGTTGTGATTTGACTCTAAGCAATGATCACAACTTATGTTTCTGAATTGCCACGATTTGACACAGGGCTGGATCTTCCTGTTCATGGACCCAAAACTTTATTTATTTATTGAGTTCCTCCTACTAAGACATTTGCTGATCATCTCGCTTCCTCCGCCGGACAGGTACTCCAGGGGCCCCGGCAACCGCTCATAGCTGGAGTCGGGCCTGTTTGAAGGCCGCCATCTCGGGATCGCGGCCCACACAGTCGCCTGCGTGATGCAGGTTGCGGCCCGGCCGGCACGCGTGCCCAGGTGCTGTGTCACTGCCATCGGCCCTCGTGTCGTGGCTCAGTTGCAGAGATGCAGGGACAGAAATAGAATTTCAGATATGCAAATGGATTCGAGCTCCCCCTTCGTCTCCACCGGTGACGTGATAAACTCCGGTCTCCACTGCCTGGAATCTTCTGTCATGCCATGCGAAAGATGGTGGTCAGCCGGGCGACCTTCAGGCACAGCTGGATAAGCGCGGCAACAGCTGGCCAGCAGCAGGCACAGCTGGTTAATAATAGTCACTGTAGGCTTAGCGTCTCCGGAACAGCCCCGGCTTTTGGTGGCGACCAGCTTTTCGTGCTAATCCTCGGGGAGGAAGTCCAGAGGTCCAGAGATGCGTGATTGAACATTTTGTTCATCTTCTGAGGAGGCTTCACCTTTGTCCCGACAGTTAACCGTTTTGCGGCATGAAGGATTGGGGGGTGGGGAGGCTTGCAGGGGTAACCGCTCTCTCTTTGGCGGGCCGTAAAAATCACATGACTATCCACTCCTGTCCTAGAGAGTGGATGACTTGTTTACCCTCCTTGTGGAGAAGGATTGAACTTTTCTGAAGTCTCCTCTGGTAAGACACCAGACTGGGCGTGTTCTTTGCCTCTTTCCCAGGCTGCCCGCCGATTTACGCCCAGATTTACAGGCGTGTTTTATCCCAGTTTCTCAAGCTGTGAAACATTTGGCTGGTATGTCCTTGCACTGCCTTACCCAGTCCTCCTGATTGGCTGCTAAAGCTTCGCTCAAGGGTACAACAGCAGTTGTTCCTTAGCCAGTTAACCAGCTGCCGATGTGGGGACCTTGAAGCTACATGACCATTTCTGAGAAATACAACCTTGCATCTGTTGGCACTGACTGGCGAAACAGTCCAGCAAACGTTACAGAAGTTGTTGGGTAAAATTGTCTGGAGGTGATTCTAAGCAATCACTGGAAATTTAAGCTGCAGAAAAGTGGCCATATTTCCCTCAGTTTTGCTGTGTCAGATCAACTGGGCCTTTCAGCCTCACTGAGCTGTCCTCTTCGCCATGGTGATTTGTGACGTCACAGCCTGTGAGTTTGCCCAGCACTGTTTACCTAACACCTGTCCCAGGCCACTGGACGCGTTATTGGCTTTAACACTCCCTGTCCCACGAAATAAAATAAATCTCTGAGATGTTTGAATGAGCTGCCCTTCTGTTGACAAGTCGTTGCTAAAAACAGATGATTCGTCATGCCACTGAAGTGCTGAATGTCGACTTTTCCGGCAGACAGAACATCCCAACATAGCAGCACACAGCAATGCCTGCAGTCAGTTTCTACACTTAGATTCGCTTTTCTTGGTTCGCTCATGTCAATATTTATTTATTTACAGCGACGTGTTGAGGAAAATCGGGGGTCATGTTACTTAAATGAAGGGAAAAGGTGTAAGAATCTTAGGGTTTTCTTGTAAAGCGTTCGTCCAAAGGAAATATAATCATTGTGTAGCTAAAGTGACAAAATGCGCTCACATCTCGGGGGATTTTGGATGCTATTCAGCTGTGTTGGTGTCGGTCTCTTTCTGTGCCCCTTGAGGCTGGTTGCCAAACCGGTCCCATCATGCCCTGCGGCAGCGGGCGCCAGGAACAGGCTCTGCACCTCACCCCCCCCCCCAGCCCCCCCCATGAGTCTGTGCTGCAGAGGTGCTTTGGGGATGCCCCCACTCTCCCATATGTCCTGTCCCTAAAAGATAAATAGCCCCTCCTCACCTTGTTCAAACTTCAGAGACTGACATTGAAACTGTTCTCCTCCATCTGGTGCCCCCCAGCCCCCCCCGAAAGCGCTCCTTTGTGGCGGGGGGGGGGGGGGTCGGGTCGCGGCTGAGGAAAGCTGTGTGAGCTGATTTGTTGGTGCTGCTGGGAGGAGGGGGGGACTGTTAAGGTCTGTGGACCTGCATGGGGGGGGGGGGGCTGTGTGTGTGTGTGTGTGAGAGAAAGAGAGAGAGAGAGAGAGAGAGAGAGAGAGAGAATGTGTCTGTGCATGTCTGTATGTGTCTCTGTGTGTGTCTGTGTGTATGTGTGTATGTGAGTCTGTGTGCCTGAGTGCAGTGCGCAGTGCGTGTCCTGCGTCACACTGTGCTGAGAGCCTCCATGCCTCCCCCCCCGTACCCTCTGTGGCCCCCTGCTGCCGTGCGGGCTGCTCGGTGACGTGCTCCTGGATGGAGGACAGGCCTGTCACACCCCCAGTGGCCCGCCGGTCGCCCCCCACGCTGCGGAACTGATCTCCTCATTCACAGCTTTATTGTGTTTCCTGGTTACACTCTGGGCTCAGCTCACGCTGTTGTTGTCTTGTGATCTTAACGGAAGATGAGATTCACCTTGCCCCCCACCCCCGTCTCTCTGTTGGATCTGCCCCCCCTCCCCCATTTCAACCCAGCAGTGTGTTGGTGTCCATGTGAAGCCGGTATGACCAGCTGAGACACTGTGAATTAGACTCACTGCGTGATAAAGTTATTGCTTACATCTGTGACCAGCAGTTGCTGACAGATTCACTGTTATGCTGTTAATACATTGGAAATACGGTTGTTTGTTGTGCTCTCGATAATCCTGGTTAACAGTGGGGTTAGTCATAAGCTAGGTTAACAGTTAACAGAGAAATTAACAGTGGGGTTAGTCATAAGCCAGGGGTTAGTGTCAAATATAATATTTGTCATGTATACACAGGTATACAGTGAAATACTGCTATTAGCAGGCTGTACTGACATATACTATATATACATATACATCACATGGACTGTACTCTATAAACAGATTGCACTGTGCACTTAAAGTCAACGAAATATGACTTAAAAATTACAGCGAAAAAATATACGTCTGGACCCCGTTAGGTACGGCAGCGGAGCGGAGAGCTGGCTGGCCCTGGACCTGTTCCTGCTGTCCTGGCTCAGCAGACACTTTATAAAATTTTCTTTGCGCTAGTTTGTGATCTGAATAACTGAATCATCTGCGGTGAGTAGAGGCCCGATGTCTCTGTGCTGCCGGTCCCCGGACACAGTGACGGCAGCCGTAGGTGGAACTCAGCACCCCGGTCTTGCTGCCTCATTTCCCCTCCTTGCTGTGATCTTGGCCACGCCGCCTCATCCTCAGGACAAACTGCAGCCAGACGCCGGAGGTACGAGATACTGGCACCGCTGGGCAGCTTTGAGCGTGACCTCGTTCTGCCTTCCGGCCGCGGGGTGACTGCTCGTGTGTGCAGCGCTGCGGCAGACCTGGGGTGTGGCGGACGGAGAGGACGGCGCATGGGGGGGGGGGGGGCGGTATTAGCACGCCAGTCACGCATGAGTGCCTCACAAACGGTGAAGCAGCGTCTCTCTCTCCAAAGCTCATGCTCAGCTGGTCAGTAAGTGTTAGTTTGTGTGTCAGGTTTGTGTATCAGTTTGTACGTGTCAGTTTCTGACAGTTTGTTTGTGTCAGGTTGTGATAGTTTGTGTCAGGTTGTGATAGTTTGTGTCAGATTGTGATAGATTGTGTGTGTCAGGCTGTGACAGTTTGTGTGTGTCTGGTTGTGACAGTTTGTGTGTGTCTCGTTGTGACAGTTTGTGTGTGTCTGGTTGGGACAGTTTGTGTGTGTCTGGTTGGGACAGTTTGCGTGTGTCTCGTTGTGACAGTTTGCGTGTGTCTGGTTGGGACAGTTTGCGTGTGTCTGGTTGGGACAGTTTGCGTGTGTCTGGTTGGGACAGTTTGCGTGTGTCTGGTTGGGACAGTTTGCGTGTGTCTCATTGTGACAGTTTGCGTGTGTCTGGTTGGGACAGTTTGCGTGGGTCTGGTTGGGCCATTTTGCGTGTGTCTCGTTGTGACAGTTTGCGTGTGTCTGGTTGGGACAGTTTGTGTGTGTCTGGTTGGGACAGTTTGCGTGTGTCTCGTTGTGACAGTTTGCGTGTGTCTGGTTGGGACAGTTTGCGTGTGTCTGGTTGTGACAGTTTGTGTGTGTCTGGTTGTGACAGTTTGTGTGTGTCTGGTTGGGACAGTTTGCGTGTGTCAGGCTGTGACAGTTTGCATGTGTCTCGTGACAGTTTATGTGTGTCTGGTTGTGACAGTTTGTGTGTGTCTGGTTGTGACAGTTTGCGTGTGTCTGGTTGGGACAGTTCGTGTGTGTCTGGTTGGGACAGTTTGCGTGTGTCTCGTTGTGACAGTTTGCGTGTGTCTGGTTGGGACAGTTTGTGTGTATCTGGTTGGGACAGTTTGCGTGTGTCTGGTTGGGACAGTTTGCGTGTGTCTGGTTGGGACAGTTTGTGTGTGTCTGGTTGGGACAGTTTGCGTGTGTCTGGTTGGGACAGTTTGCGTGTGTCTGGTTGGGACATTTTGCGTGTGTCTGGTTGGGACAGTTTGCGTGTGTCTCGTTGTGACAGTTTGCGTGTGTCTGGTTGGGACAGTTTGTGTGTGTCTGGTTGGGACAGTTTGCGTGTGTCAGGCTGTGACAGTTTGCATGTGTCTCGTTGTGACAGTTTGTGTGTGTCTGGTTGTGACAGTTTGTGTGTGTCTGGTTGGGACAGTTAGTGTGTGTCAGGCTGTGACAGTTTGTATGTGTCAGGCTGTGACAGTTTGTGCACATCCAATGCCAGTCAAATGTTTTAGCGGATGCAGTATGGGGTGACTCTCCTGTCCAGGGGCTTAAACAGCAGCTTCCTCAGTCGTGAACTGAGCTGAGCTTCTTAGGTTCCTCAACCTGAAGGTCAGAGCCTGGGCTGAGAACCATTGAGGTTTTTCTCAATCTTCAAGGAGGTCCAGATTGGGTCCACCTCAGCCCTGCAGTCAATAAGTCCACATAAACCCCGTTGCCCTTAAATGCCCCCTCCGCCTCTCAGCATAATGCCAGTTCCTCCCTTCATCACGACCAGCACTTCACGCCACCTTCACAGCTTCTTCCCTGTAGCCGTCCAGCTCCTTAGCAAACTCACCTAGCATCCAAATAATCCTGTCATCCTGGTGTTTTCCATTCACCCAGGAACAATCTCCCTCTTCCCATGCCTGGACATTTCTCCTCGTCATCTATTTGCACTGTATCGGTACGTTTACACTACAGTGTACAACTGATTTTGTTTTTGCCCTGCGTTGGCTTATTGATCTGTTCTGCATCAATGTTCTGCGCCTTGTTCCTAACACACTTCTTCCCCTGCACTTTGCACTGTATTCCCTGTAAATTCATAGGCTCCCTACTACACATTTATAGTTAGTTACTCCTGTGTATCTTGTTATATTGTCCTGTATTTTATTTTGGGCACCAAACCACAATCAGTTCTGGTATGTTTGTTACATACTGGCAGCAAAGTGCACTGAGTCCTTTGTTTGGCTTCTCATGTTTTTTTGAGGCTTCCGGAACGTTCTTATTTACATACCTCCAGGGAGATGGAGGCTGAGGATTGTGGGTATCGCAGGTACATTTTTAACATGACTCTCTTAGCTGAAATTGGGCTGCTGAGCAGCTCACCCTCTCCTAGCACAGAGTGACGTCTGCATGAGTCATTCCGGCACCTTCCGTGTGATTGCTGCAGTCTTCCAGCTGCAGTCTCTGTGAGCGTCAGGTGGCACACAGGAGCCATACAAAGTGGGTCTCTCTGCCGCCTCGACCACTCACGCCCCTCATTTCTGTCATAATAAGCATTTTAATAGAATACACACACACACATATATATATATATATATGTGTGTGTGTGTGTGTGTGTGTGTGTGTATGTGTGTGTATATATATGTTAAAGTCTTCTAGGTTTTCTGGAAAACTGCAGACTGTGCCTCCTTTTCCCTTTTTTGTATATGATCAACCTGCATATTGTTTATATAAACAATACTTGCCCACATGACTGATGAGAGAGTAACAATGATAAACTGCTTGTACAGTGATATGATGAGTGACGGCTCCTGCAGTGATATGAGAGTAATGATGACTGACAGCTTGTCCAGGAATACAAGAGTAGTGATGACTTGATGCAAGTGGGGATGCTTGAGGTTTCTACTGGTCTGACTGGGATGTGTTCTGTTTCTTACAAAGACGTCTTAACCTTACACTCATCCTGTTGAGGATGTTAAACAGTTTTAAAAAGTTGTGATTTGACAAAAATGACATTTGTGCATGATTTATTTGGGTTCAAACATAACATAAAATTCCCTGAAGTTCTGTATGTGGCAGTGGGCTGGTGCAGTGGTTTCCACTGTTGCGTCGCATCACTGGAACCTGGGTTCAAGTGGCTCCATGTGTGTGCATTTGTATGTTCTCCCCATGGGTTTTCCCCTAGGTTTCCCCCCACATTCTAAAAACTTGCTGAGCCTAATTAGAGTTACCAAATTGCCCATTGGCACGCTTGTGTGAGTGACTGCTGTGTGAGTGACTGCGTGTGAGTGACTGCTGTGTGAGTGACTGCGTGTGAGTGACTGCTGTGTGAGTGACTGTGTGTGAGTGACTGCTGTGTGAGTGACTGCATGTGAGTGACTGCTGTGTGAGTGACTGCTGTGTGTGACTGCGTGTGAGTGACTGCTGTGTGAGTGACTGTGTGTGAGTGACTGCTGTGTGAGTGACTGCTGTGTGTGACTGCGTGTGAGTGACTGCTGTGTGAGTGACTGTGTGTGAGTGACTGCTGTGTGAGTGACTGCGTGTGAGTGACTGCTGTGTGAGTGACTGCTGTGTGAGTGACTGCATGTGAGTGACTGCTGTGTGAGTGACTGCTGTGTGTGTGACTGCGTGTGAGTGACTGCTGTGTGAGTTACTGCATGTGAGTTACTGCTGTGTGAGTGACTGCTGTGTGAGTGACTGCGTGTGAGTGACTGCTGTGTGTGACTGCGTGTGAGTGACTGATGTGTGAGTGACTGCGTGTGAGTGACTGCGTGTGAGTGACTGCTGTGTGAGTGACTGCTGTGTGAGTGACTGCATGTGAGTGACTGCTGTGTGAGTGACTGCTGTGTGTGACTGCGTGTGAGTGACTGCGTGTGAGTGACTGATGTGTGAGTGACTGCGTGTGAGTGACTGCTGTGTGAGTGACTGCTGTGTGAGTGACTGCGTGTGAGTGACTGCTGTGTGTGACTGCGTGTGAGTGACTGATGTGTGAGTGACTGATGTGTGAGTGACTGCGTGTGAGTGACTGCTGTGTGAGTGACTGCGTGTGAGTGTGCCATGCGATGGGTTGGCGCCCAATCCTGGGTTGTTTCCTGCCTTGTACCCATAGGCTCTGGACCCCCCATGACCCTAAGTTGGACGAGTTGTTTCAGGAAAAAGGACGGATGAAATCGTGTACCTGATAAGCCGCTATGAAGAGGGATGTTTTTAAAATGTTATATATCGCAGCCTATATGTTTGGCTGGCTTACGCTTAGATCTGTCTTGTGTGTGTCTGGGTAAGGAGGGTAAAGAGATGAAGGATTAGTGATTATCTTCCAGTGCATTTCATTTTATCTGGTCACTGTCAAACTCACTGGTTATCTGTTTATCAATAAATTCACCCCCTGTTTCATCATCTCATGTTTTTGTCATCTGAAGTAAAAGTCTTGCTTCTGAGCAGAACTTATTTGTTTGAAGGAGCTTAAAAATCCCAAACTTTAAAACTTTTACCTGGAGCTGTAATCCACCATAGCTGTGAGGCAGAGCTCTGCAGTTCTAATTTTGCCGTGGTTTCACAACAAATAGCAACGCATCTGTTAGCTTGGCCAATGGCCTGCATAACATGACAGCAGGTATTTGTTTCGTCTGCCCACCGCTACGCTCGCTTGTACTGTTTCCAGCACTCTGATCTCTTTCTCTGCTTGCTTTTTTGGACAGGAGCTGTTAAAGATACACAGGCCTCATTTTTCCTGAACATGGATGAAGACGTCGCTTCAACTGTTGGAACAGAGAGTAAAAAGCAATAAAAAAATCACTGAGTGATTGGTCAGATAATAGAATGATTGTCAGAAAAAAATTATAATTGAAGAAGAAAGAGGGTAACCATCTCTGTAGCGTCTGAGGGTCATGTCTTATGGATGTGAGGGCACCTAACGGCAAAGCGAGAAGGTCCTCCTGGCATGTAGGTGCAGTCGGCTCAGCCTCAGTGCAGGGAATGGAGGTCCTGCCTCTAAATTCAGGTGCCCTTGAAAGGCAAAGAACTAAACACATGGTCAATGGTGTCAATGGACAGGCCTTTAGTCCTACTGGGTCTCGTTCCAAGCCACGTGGGGTCAAGCTCCAACCCCACCCTCTAGACGGCTCTGGCACTCATAAGCAAAAGTTGCCGAATGGCGCGGATGGCTGCTTTGTGTCCACGGCGCTCCAGAATGGCACAGACAGAAAGTTCGGAGACTCGGGCACACCTTCTGGTGAGGTTCGATTGCCAAATGTGGTGTCAGGCAAAGAAGGCATGCGGTCGGTTGTCACCTTCAGTTACATCAAGAAGGCCAGTATTAAGACAATCGGAAGCCCCCAGGGAGCATTGCGCCACACCTCCGGGAAAGTCAACGGGATGGAAACGATGTGCAGACCCAAGGAGGAGGCGTTAGCACCTCGCAAGAGGCTGAGCAACCCCTTGCTCAATGGTCCTGACTCTCCATGTGGCTCCAGCCCAAAGCCGTCCTACATGGCCTCCAGGGGCCGGCGGGAGAACCCCCCGGACATCCGCTGCACCCCCCTCGAGGCGATAGGTAGAGCTGCCACACAGAGAGCCCTGAAGGAGTTTGGGTCCCCTCAGCTGAGGCTCAAGGTCGCCAGAGGGTTATGTGGCCGTAACTCTTTGCACCAACATCACCCACGCTGTCTGTCCTGGTCAGGCTCCCCTGGCCTGGTGCGACGTACCGACTCACTGCCAGTTGGCCCCCATGCCAAAAGAGACCAGCCAAAGGCAGCATCCAGCTTACCCAGAAGTCCAGCTACCAACCACCTCCCTGGCCGCTCCAATCCAACTGTGGCAGTGTCTTCCAGAGTCAAGTACCAGGTGTCTACAGATGCACAAAAACAGACACTATCTAAGAGTGCTGTGCCCCAACCACACAAACCAGCTTCCATTCCGCATGATGCATCTGCAGTGAATGGTACATGCATTCCAAGTCATGTACCAGGGTCTGGCTGCAGTGCTTACTTGAGCTGCAAAGCTCACTTCCATGTGGGTGAGAAATCAGAGGGAGGGATGAACCAGCTGAGCGGTACGAAGGTCGGCAATCCAACTAATACTCCAAATTTGGCTCACAAGATAGCAATGGAAGCCACGAAGCTATCTGCCAAATTCACAGAGGTCAGGAGGCCTCCTTCACCCAATGCTTTAGCAGACGCTCTTCCATCGGGGAATGCACAGCTGACAGGGAGCCAGTCGCAGGACTCGGACCAGAACCAAAAACCTGAACAAGACAGAGGACCACACCAGGCTCCGATGAATATACCGATTCACGGCCACCAGCTTCCTGAAAGTCACAACATGGCAGACGGAATTCCCCCGCGGGATCCTCCATCGTTTTTATATGTGTGCGATGGGAACTCATCAGTCGTGCAGAGGGAGGAGAAAGATCGCAACACTGACATGCAGTACTGCCAAAAACCTGCCGTGCATGGGGGGTCCCCTGGGGGGTCCCCTGCGATGCCGTCCCGGCTGCATCGCTTCCGACCACGTTGTGGGGAGGTCAGCTCTCCCGTGAGGGATCCAAGGCTGAGATGCGTTGAAGCCCGGCTTACAGACAGTCCCACTCCCCATCGTCACCGGCTGCCACAGTACACCAGGGGGGGTTGGTCACCTGCCACAGACAGACGGCAGGAGGGCAGGAATGACAAAGGACCGAGGAATAGCTTGGAGACGGCCCGGTGCCTCTTCCTGAGCCAAAGTGCCGAGGAGCCCGGAGCAAGTCGGACATCCAGAGAGCAAGAGGCGGAGGAGATGAAGGCGGAGGACGGCAATCCATGTTCAGGACCCCAGGTTCGGCAAAATGCACTCAGTGCCCCACCCCTCCTGCTGCAGAAACAAGCGGAGTTTAAGAAGAGAGAGGCTCTGCTTTTGGGCCCCATCCTGCTGGAATGTACCCAGGCTGGGCTTCCAGTTACCTCACACCTACCTGACGCCCATGAGGTGGACGGGCTGCCGGAGGGTGAAGGAAACGGTGTGCAGGCGACCTCACGAAGCTCCAGCGGCGTGACGGGCAGTCTGCTGGACGGGGACAGCTTCTCCAGTCAGTCCAGCCCGAGGGACAGCGAGACCGGGAATGGATCCTCAGTAATACAGGTGCAGGGCATTACACTGGCTGGGGGGGGGGGGGGGGGGCAGCCTCCGTGGAACTACCTATAAATCACTTTTAAATGGTCCTAGTGATTGTATGCATTGACACTGAGACAAGGCATGCAGAGGTCAACAGAATAAATGCGCAAGTACAAAAAAAGGCAAATTGTTCATGATATTCCATCTCTAGAGTTTCCAGTTGAGCCACAGTGGTCACATGACAGGGCAGGCGGGGAACCACAGGCATTCAGCACGAGTGCCATTCACAGAGCACAGGAAGGAGAACCGGAGGTTTCAATTCACGGTTTGGCCTTGAGGACAAACTGGAGGACTGCAGTTAGAAATGTCGATGCTGTGTTTCTATGCCACATTAACTGTGGTTCTAATGCAGTGCTTGTACTTTAGAGCAGAGGATTAAAATGTGAATAACTTCTGAGGGTTGTTTCTCCCAGTCAAACACTGTTATGCGTTTCTGTCGCTCCTGACAAGTGAGGGCACTGGGATTGTGGAAAAGAGCCGCTCCCATTTCCAGTCAGAACAGCCAGTGAGCGAGCAGATTTGGAGAAGATTGTCACTCTGAATGCCTGCTCTTTTAAAGCTCGGGTGCTGGACAATGAAGCTGTATTCATGTACCACTGCATAACACGTTTGGTAGAATGTTGAGTTTCTTGTGTGTGGGCGTGTTTATGCTCATAATGCCGCACATGTGTGTTTGTGTGTCTGTGTTTGTATGTATGTGTGTGTATCCCAGACTGACAGCGGCTCATCTGTGATGGGACCCTCCCTTCACTCCCAGAAGATCGCACGTGCGAAGTGGGAGTTCCTGTTCGGGACGTCGTCCGGCGAGGGTGCAGAGGCGGGACGTAAAGGTAACCCTAAACAGACGGTGCTGGGATAAAAGGCAGCCATTGACCAATGAAAGCCTCCCCCCTTCAAAAAATACAAACATTTAATTTCAGCTAGAAAACGTTTATTCTGTGAACTAGAAAAGGAAGTGATACACACAGCCGAATGGATGCCTGTGAATTTCATATTTTGTAGATCTTTAATTTTTCATTTTAGTCTATTTAATGTATGTCTATTTAATGTTAGTCCACTTCTGGTATGAGCTGCTATATAACTAGCATATTTTATTTCCCCATCTCTGCGCCTGAAGATCTCCCAGATGCTGCCACTGCCCCCCCTAGTGGCACCAGCAGTGAGTCACCGACTCCCACCCCCCCCAACTTACTGCCCTTGGCCTCACTGGCCAGCCACGATGTGCAGCATGTCTATGTGGAGCTGGTGACCCCTCCCCTGGCAGAAGCGGGGTCATCACCCAAAACGGGCATTATCCGGCGGACCGTAAAGTACTCGGAGACAGACTTGGATGCGGTTCCACTGCGCTGCTACCGCGAGACGGACATCGACGAGATGCTGGCCGAGCAGGACGAGGCCGACTCGGCATTCGGCAGTAACCGTAGTGTGATGGGCACCTCCGGTGCTGGCAGCAGCCCCCTCTGGGGGGCGCTCTATGGGCACGTGGGTGAGGGGGCGGAGGAGGAGGAGGTTGCAGACTGGGTCAGCGTGAGGATGCAGGGCGACAGGAAGAAGCAGCTGGCCTGTCAAGCAGAGGATGACTTCTTCAGCAACATCTTCATGAGGTGACAATTCCTAACATGTGGTAACCATGGAGATTCTGAGGAGCAGGGTGACACTAACTCATACACAGTAACCATGGAGATTCTGAAGTGCAGGGTGACACTTCCTAACATTTGGTAACCATGGAGATTCTGAGGTGCAGGGTGACACTTCCTAACATTTGGTAACCATGGAGATTCTGAGGAGCAGGGTGACAGTACCTGATACACAGTAACCATGGAGATTCTGAAGAGCAGGTTGACACTTCCTAACACGTGGTAACCATAGAGATTTGATGAGCAGGTTGACACTCACTCCATAAGTGTGAAAGAATGAATGAACAGGCCACTGGACATCAATGAAATGACTCACTCATCTGGTCTCGGGAACCGGCATTTGATTCATTTTCATTAAAAGCTACCAGAGTTTAAAGCAGTAGAATGATAGACATTGACATTTTCATTGTCTGACTCTGGTCAGAAGAAAAAAAGCTAACAAAATGTGTTAATTAATTAAAATATGCTGATAAATTAACTTTAACTTATTCTATTTAGAGCACCTAAAATAAATATATTTTTCTGAAACTCAATGTTTCTTAAAAGAATGTTCGAAACGATTAACTGCTGCTTGGAATATTTATATTTTAATAACAATTATATGTGGAAGATTTTATTCATGCAGATCAGTGTAGGACCATCTCACTTCTCTCCTTTCTGTGTCGTAAAGACGGCCGCAGGAAGAGCCCCTCGATGGCCCCCCTGCCCTCAAGTCCCCACTGCAGGTGTTGAGCCCCCGGCGTTCCTCAGAGGAGGTGGGGCTCGACACCTTCAGTCACCACTTCGAGAGCATCGTGGAGTCGTACCGCGCCAAGGGCACGTCCTACAATAGCCTGGATGGCGCCAGCCAGTCTAGCTCCTGCGACCCCACGGGCTTGACGTTCGACCCCCCCCACTCTCATGCCCGACTTCCCGGGCCGGTGCTTCCAGAGCGCCCAGCAGATCGTGCAGCTGGCATTCGCCCCACTGGCGCACGGCGAGCAGGGGCCCAGCCCTTCGGACTCCTCAGATGCCACACGGGCACCGTCTAGTGAACGACTGAGCAGCGAAGATGCACCATCGCTGGGCAGCCTGGGCCCCACCGAAAGCTGGACTGCCAATGGCCCCCTGTACAGGTCAGCACTGACCAATCAGCATCTGCGCACATGAGGCTAACCCCATCACACTTATTAACAGTTATTCTTAATAGTCAAAGAGATTAGCAAACTAGTATGAACTTTTCTACTTTGCCAAGTTAATTAGTAAATATCCCTTATTAAAACAAACCGCTGCATATTTGACAGTTTTGTTGCAAATGGCTTATCGTCCTGGTCAAGCTGTTTTTACAGTATTTAGATTTTAATTTGCTCTGCACTCAGTGGCCAGTAGAGGGCACTCCATACCTGAGTCTGACGCTTAAGCCGCTCTTTGAGAATGGAGCCGCAGCAGGCCCTGCGCCTGGCACTAACCATAGAAATCAGGCGTCGCTGTGTAACCATTCCCCCTGCATGAGGATGATGATGGTGATAGTGATGATGATGATGATGATTGTGGTCCTTTGTTTTCTTATATCCAGCTTTTTGTGACCTCATGGAGATTAGTTGACCAGGCCAGTATCCCAGCTCCTGCTTCTCAGTTCATACTCATTATTTCACTGATACTATTGACCCACCGTAGCTCACATGATCGGTACAGCAAAACACGCCCCAGTAAATAGGAGCAGGACCAGCGCTGCTAACTAAGCTAAGCTCAATCTTCAGTCTACATTGAAACACCGACAGCAAGGGCTCCCTTATGTTGGCTGGCGCAACAGGGGTCCAGCGACTGCGGGCTTTGCTGCCAAAAGGGAGCACAGGAGTTAGGTGGAGACTTGTGTCGCACAGCCAGACTTTGCACGTTAACCGGCTCAGAAAGGCAGGCAGGGGCCTGACTGGTCAGTAGTCTGCTGAAGAGGAAGAGAGCTTTGAAGCCAGTGCTGTGCTTAATGGGGCCGCACAGGAGATGTGAACGACGGTCATGTCATCTTATGCATGTGTACCAGTCTGTGTTTGTGTTTATGGGAATCTGTGTGTATCAGACTGGCGTGTATTCCTGCCGTTCTGCTGGGTCACATGGTTCCTCTGGCACACCCCTTCCAATTCAGAGGCGGCCAATCAAACCCAGCCGCAGTGACGGCAGACAGACTTCCCAGGCAGTTACTTTTGGGGTTTAAAATAGAAGCAGAATGAAAATGAAACGTGTGTCGTCTTGGTAACAAAAATTTATGGGGAAAAATGCTGTCAATGCTGTTTGTGATTTCACTTTTATAGTGACGCATTTCAGACATGAAGGATGTAAAAAGCTTGAAAAGACACTACAAACCCTTATCAAAGAAGCTTGGAAGAGGCTGTTTCTCATCCTCGTGGTTCATCATCAGGTTGTGGGGACAGTGGTGAGGAACTGAAGAGTGTGGGTGCAGGCAAAGTCTAACTGTGATACTCTTTGGACAGAGGCTCTTTTTGGAACATTGTCAGCGTGACCAGCCCAGGGCCAGCCAATCATTTCTCAGGGGCCCTAATTGGACAGGGTTGCTTTGACCCCGTGACCCCAGGCTTGAGCCACACAAGCTGCTTTGGGTGCCAAAGGAGAGGAGGAGGACAGGAGACCCGTGAAGAAGCGTTCTGCAAATGTTCTGCAGATGTTATGACGCTGATAAGCTTTGCGGATCCACGCTTGCGTTGTTAGTCTGGGATCTGTGGTGCTCACCGAGCCCTTGGCATGCTTATTGGCTCAATATTGTGTTTTTAAGAGGTATTTCCTAGGCATTAATGAGTTTTGGCAAAAAGAAAATTAATGCTTTAACTTGCCCAGTTACACACCGTGTGAACAAGAACCTCACAGAGAAGAGAATAAAGATGCTGATGATTATAAGATCATCAGTCTCCAAAAATGCATGTTAAAGCAGTCAAAGTTTCAGATGCAGTCAGTGAAGGATCACTGAGTTAAATGAGCCAACAGGCAAAAATGCAGGGAACCGGAAACAAAGTTCAGATAAAGTCACCTGGGGATGTTCTGACAGAGGGGGGAGAGGGGAGATGGAGAGAGTGAGAGAAGGAGGGAGTGAGGGAGAGGCAGAAAGAAAGAGAGTAAGGCAGAGGGAGGGACAGAGTGGGAGAGAGGAGGGATAAAGAGGGAATGAGAAGGAGGTAGAGAGGAAGGGAGGGTGCGAGAGATGGAGAAAAAGAGAGAGAGGGAAGCAGAAGGAGGGAGAGCGAGGAATGGAGAGAAGCAGAAAGAGAGAGGGAAAGAGAGAGGAGGCATGCAGAAAGAATGAAACAGAGAGAGAGATAGAGAGAGGGAGAAAGAGAAAGAGCGAGGCAGAGGGAGGTAGAGAGGGGGAGAGGAGGGAGGTATGGAAATGTGTGGTGGGGGGGCAGATCGAACAGGGTGCACAAAGGACGTAGTACAAGCAGAGTGTGTATTTACAAGTCTGCCCACCACAGAGTGACCCAGGTCAACACAACAAACAAGACAATCAACCGCACTGAGACCCAAACTAACTCACCTACAAAAGAAAAACGCAACAAAAGACGGTCACTCTTATTATCTCCCTACCCAAATATACAAATAAATCTAACAAAGAAAACGGCAGTCACTCTTTACACCATAAATGATACACGTCAACATCAGGGGCTAGGCTTTCTCGTAGTCTTGTAGGCAAAATGTTTGTTACACAGGAATGGAAAATATAGAGAACAGACTTCTTCTACGAATAACCTGGAAAGTGACGATGTCCCACCAGAGCCTAACAGATACAAATTATACTTAATAAACACAAACGGTTGCGGCATGAACCCAAAACCTTATGGCGTGTAACAGGTGGGCTATAGAGATACAGGGTTGCCCTGTCTGAGCTCCTGGTTGGGCCATGGGAGTGCAGGAGAAAAGCAAAAATAGCAGGGAGGACGGGATTAGAAAAAGAGGAGATGGTGAGGAGGAGGAGAGGACCTTGTGTCAAGCCTCCAGGTCTTCTGAGCTTCAGGAGGATGTGAGGGGCGGCGGAGGGAGAGTGGGGACCAGGAGCAAACTGGGGTCAGTGCGGCGCCCCGGACATTCGGCCAACGCGGCCCCCAGGTTGCAGGACCCCCAGCCAGGGGTGGGTAGGGTGACCAGGCTGCGAGGAGGCAGGGTCTGTAGGGAGGGCTTGTTCTGCGCTGTGCTGCTGGGGGTAGGGAACGGAGATGGAGTACAGGTACATCCCCCAGCAGTGGTCCCGGGTGAGTACCCCCACCCCCGCAATATGTGAGGGCAGTGGGAGGGCACAGAATACGAGTATCTTTGTAAAGATGGTGAAATTAAACATGGCCAGAGTAAAAGCTAGAGCTTCTAGAGCCAGTTTCCGCAACACATTTTCAAAGTCATGGTTAAAAACAAAGAGAGGGGTCTAGCTGTTCTGTAGCATGCTGCTGGGGTTGTGATCGACCTCAGGGCTGCAGATGCGGCTGACCCCCTCGAGTTCCCCTCCCCAGGGAGAAGACCATCCGCCTGGCTGGGGACTCGGACATGGACCAGGACCTGAGCGAGAGGCTGGGCCTGGGCAGCACCGATACCCTCACCAATGGGACCCGGGCTGACTCGGAGGCCGCCAGAAGGCTGGCTAAGCGGCTCTTTCAGCTGGATGGCTTCCGGAAGTCTGACGTGGCCCTGCACCTGAGCAAGAAGTGAGCAAAGTCGACGTGCCCAGTGGTGGTTATGGAAGACGCTTGATCAGTCCGATTGCTGGTGACAGCTTCTGAATATTACCTATCTGTTCCAGTTCTATGTCCAGATGTTGATCCATCTGGGAGAGCAGAACCTTGTGATGTAGAAGAAAGACTTAAATACAATTGTATGACTCAAGTCTGTTGCCTTTAGGAGGTGGCGTGTGGCTCTGAGGGTTTAGGCACGGTGTGTGTGATCGGATGGATCTTGGTTCAAATCCCATGGTCTGCATGATTTCTTTGAGAAGGCCTCCCATTGCTCCAGATACTTCCTCACTCAGCTTTCTCAAAAAGAAATTTGATGTCAAAAGCATGTGCTAAATGCTTTGTAACTTGTTCTGCTTTGACTTCATCCCTTCCTTCTAGGACTTGAACCTTCTTGTCACAGGTGTAGCTCCTCAACCCTGCCCTCTCCCACAGGGCCCCAGTCATGCCTTGCATTGCGTGGCCCCTGTGCAGGAGAGCTGCTGCTTACTCACATAACACAGCCTGTGGGATAATCTCAGCAGGCTGCCAGCAGTGTGTTGGGGCCTGATGAAATGGAATGTGGGATTAGGGGCCACGGTGATGGGTGTGGAGAAAATCCCCCCGCGGCATGGTAAAGAGAACCATGTGACACAGGGAAGTGTCATTAGGCACTTGTGAGGCAGGGGATTTGGGGAGAGTTTTATAACCCATAGCTGGGATTTCCAGGAACTAAGGAAGCACGATGCAATGATTAATGAGCTTTTTGTGAAGGTGGAAACAGTAGTCAGCAGGAAAGGTCAAAATCACATGACCCTTCCTCCTGTGATGCTCATACCCCCCTTCCTACATGCTTCAGCTTTGTGACAAATTGCAAAGAGATGATGACAGATAGTTCCTGTCTGTTTGTTCATCTGACACTGACAGCTTTCCCTCTTCCTGTCTGCCGTGTGTTTCTGTGTGTTTTCCCAGCAACGACTTCAGCCGTGTGGTTGCAGAGGAATACTTGGGTTTCTTTGACTTTGCAGGTCTGACTTTGGACCAGGCTCTCCGGTAGGTCCTCGTTCTCCAACCCACCCAGAGTTTAGGCCACTTCTCATCGCCACACTGCCGTGACACGTTTAGCATAAAGGAATTCTCCATTCTGTACCTGGATGATCGCATTACTGCCCAGTCTGATGGGGAGAACGCTGCCATCTGCTGGTGATGCTCATCTTTCTTCATTTCACCAGCTCCGCAAAAAAAGAGTGTAAATAGATGATTTTTGGGTGCATCATCAAGGGCACATTTCACAGGCCTGTAGGACGGTGATTACAGATTACCTCATGTTGAGTTCCCTTGCTCCGCCCCCTTCCTCCCCTTCAGGAATTTCCTGAGGGAATTTGCCCTCAAGGGAGAGACCCAGGAGAGGGAGCGAGTGCTGTCCCATTTCTCCAGCAGGTTCCTGCAGTGTAACCCAGACAGCGTAACTTGCGAAGGTAGGAAGGAACAATGGCGGATGCATGAGCGCCTGTATGAGACTCACACGCCGTAGCAGAACCGCATGAGGCTCCTTAGCTAAAGAGTCGTGATGGACTAAATGATGCTTTGAGAACCATTTAGTGTTTTATTTTATTCCACTTCATCATGTTCTCTGTTTAAGCACACAAAGCACCCCCCAGAGCAACCTAATAGCACCATCTAGTGGGGTCAAAAAATACAGAAAATAATTCATGAATTGTCGGTTTGTCCATCACTACCAAAGAGCTCATTCTGTCTGTTACCAGACAAGTACTGTACATTCAGGCTTTTGTGGACACACATTGGATTCCTGCTCTGTAAGTTTCGAATCAGACGCTGCCGCAGCGATGTGTCCTGTGGGGCTGTGTAGTATCGGGCTGTTTTGGCCCCACAAGGGTCTGAACGAGTTCAGTGCATGGGTTACAGGGCTACAGAATGTTCTAGTAAAATACCTTCTGCTGCAGGTCCCGCTCATCTTCATTTCTTTAAGTCTGACTGTTTTCAAGATGCTATGGCTGTTTTTCACAGCGGTGCCCCAAAGGCAGCACCCTTTTGTAGGTGACAGAAGACGTTTCCTGTATGGTTCTTTAGGTATTTACTCCTGCCACCTTCCCTTCTCACTCTTTCTCCTTCTGCACCCCCCACCAGACAGCATCCATGCCTTGACTTGTGCCCTGATGCTGCTCAACAGTGACCTGCATGGCCAGGTGAGTCTGCAAGAAACAGCGAGGGAGGGAAGGGGAACAGGAGGTCGGGGGCCTGATAGTTTCACCTGTAATGAGGTGAGGGCTTCCATGAGTGTAACTGAAACTTTGGCTGCAAACCCAAATCCAGGATTGATGTCATTGATCAGGGAATGCAAGCACAATGCAGCCAGCAGGTGGAGCCCCTTCACCTTGGCGACCTCTAGTAAAATAAGCAACTGAGTGAGAATCCCCTGGTCTGGAGCCACATGCTTAAATATGTTACTTTTGCCATCCCATCAACCTCCTTGGGTTATAACCCAGCCTTTACGTGGGGGCAGTAATTTGGCTGTACAGTGACTGGCTGAGCCTTAGAGCATAATGCTGTAGAAGGAAACATGAGGTCTTGATAGATGGGTATGGAAAAGGTATATTGGCTGCAGATTGGCCGACCCTGCAGATGACATTCTGAGGGGTGGGTGTGACTCTGCTGGTCTGTGACGCCGCTCTGTCCCCGTGTCCCCAGAATGTTGGCCGGAGGATGTCATGCATACAGTTCGTCGGCAACCTGGAGGGCATGAACAATGGGCAGGACTTCCCCAAAGAGCTGCTCAAGGTGGGTAGCTGGCCTCACACACACACACACACACACACACACAACAACACACATAGGTTTGTAATTATATCTTCGTGGGGACTCTCCATTCATTTCCATGGGGAAAACTCTAATCCCAACATGACAACCCTAACCCCCAGAATTTTCAGTTTTGATTGCATTCACAGATCTTTGTGGGGACCTGAAAAATGGTCCCCACAATGCCAAAATAACATTTGGTCCCCACAATGTAATATAAACATAATCCACACACACATGCACTGGGCAGAATTTCAATTAACTTTATTTTTATATAGTGCCTTTCTCAACATGGCTGCACTGAAGCACTTAGCAAATGTACAACAGTTTAAGATTCTGATTCTCCACTCAATCCTTAGGGACCCCCCCAGAAACACTGTGTTGGCAAAAGGTTTGGGACACCCCCTCCCAATCATTGAACTCAGGTGTTCCAATCACTTCTATAGCCACAGGTGTATAAAATCAAGCACCTAGGCATGCAGACTGCTTCTACTAACATTTGTGAAAGAATTGGTCGCTCTCAGGAGCTCAGTGAATTCAAGCGTGGAACTGTGATAGGATACCTGTGCAATAAGTCCATTTGTGAAATTTGCTCACTACTAAACTGTTCGTGGTATTATAACAAATTGCAAGCAATTGGGAACAGCAACAACTCAGCCATGAAGTGGTAGGCCACGTAAAATCAGAGAGTGGAGACAATGCATGCCGAAACACAGTGTGCAGAAGCTGCCAACTGTCTGCAGAGTCAGTAGCTGCAGACCTCCAAACTTCATGTGGCCTTCAGATTAGCTCAAGAACATTGCGTAGAGAACTTCATGGAATGAGTTTCCATGGCCGAGCAGCTGCATCCAAGCCTTACATCACCAAGTGCAATGCAAAGCGTCGAATGCAGTGGTGTTAAGCACGCTGTCACTGGACTCTAGAGCAGTGGAGACGTGTTCTCTGGAGTGACGAATCACGCTTCTCTGTCTGGCAATCCGATGGATGAGTCTGGGTTTGGCGGATGCCAGGAGAACGGTACTTACCTGACTACATTGTGCCAAGTGTAAAGTTTGGTAGAGGGGGGTTATGGTGTGGGGTTGCTTTTCAGGGGTTGGGCTTGGCCCCTTAGTTTCAGTGAAAGGAACTCTTAACGCTGCAGCATTCAAAGCCATTTTGGACAATTTCATTCTCCCAGCTTTGTGGGAAGAGTTTGGTGACGGCCCCTTCCTGTTCCAACATGACTGCGCACCAGTGCACAAAGCAAGGTCCATAAGGACATGGACGAGTGAGTCTGGTGTGGATGAACTTGACTGACCTGCACAGAACCCTGACCTCAACCCAGTAGAACACCTTTGGGATGAATTAGAGACTGTGAGCCAGGTCTTCTCATCCAACATCAGTGCCTGACCTCATAAATGCTCTCCAGGAAGAATGGTCAAAAATTCCCATAAACACTCTCCTAAAACTTATGGACAGCCTTCCCAGAGGAGCTGAAGCTGTTGTAGCTACAAAGGGTGGGCCGACTCCATATTAAAGCCTGTGTATTAAGAATGGGATGGTCATAAATTGCTGATACTTTTGGTAATGTACTGGATTTTCTCCCTCATCTCCCAGCCAGCCAAGACCATTGAATATCAGGTACAGGTATGTTGGGAGGTGGGAGGACCCAAAAATGTGGACTGCCCAGTGGGGAACCCGAGAACTGGGGTTGTCAACTGGCTAAAGTACCAGGCTCCCAGTGTGGATGAGAGTCCCAGGACCGAGGGGGCAACTTGTGGATGTGCTGGTGGAACGTCCTAGCAGCAGGGAGCTGAAGGAAGGCTCACGTCAGTGTATGGGTGCTACATGCTAATCGGTGCGGTCTGCTAAGCAGGGGCCTGGCCCTGCTGGGTGCTACATGCTAATCGGTGCGGTCCGCTAAGCAGGGGCCTGGCCCTGCTGGGTGCTACATGCTAATCGGTGCGGTCTGCTAAGCAGGGGCCTGGCCCTGCTGGATGCTACATGCTAATCGGTGCGGTCCGCTAAGCAGGGGCCTGGCCCTGCTGGATGCTACATGCTAATCCGTGCGGTCCGATAAGCAGGGGCCTGGCCCTTTAGTGCCTCGTGAGTGAGCAGGGGAATCTCGGCACCCTTCCTGCACTGGTGGCGAGATGTTAGAATTGGTGCGACATGCTGACATTTGCTCCTTCCGCTTACGATTCCGGCTGCTGCGTTTTGGTTTCACTGTAGGGAAGCTGTTGTGCCACTTGTGCTGCCTGACAGCAGATCATTACAGCAGTGTGCTCGCGTTTCTGCCGCTCTCTGTGTATTTCTGTGCCTCTGGGTCTGAGTAGACCCTTGCGTGCTCTGTACGTGTTTGTCCCTTGTGCGTATCTGTGGCCGTGCCAGGTAATCCATCTGTGTGTATCTGTGTGTTTGTGTGCGTATCAGGTTTAAGTAATCCATCTGTATATGCAGATACATATCTGTGTGTTTGTCTTCATGTAGATTTGCGTGCGTCGCTGCCAGGTGTAGTTAATCCATTGACGAATGCGAATATGTGTGTGTGAGTGAGTGTGAGTGTGTGTGTGTGCTCTGAGCCTGGCTGATCGGTGTTTGTATGTGTGCCGGGTAAACAGAGCCCTCCACCAGCTGGTCTCAGAAGCGGTGCGGGAAGCCTGATCTCATATGGCAAAAGCAGCCAAATGCGTAATGCTCACTGAAGAGACTGCTGTACTGCAGCCCGACCAGCGGGGGGCCACGCAGATCACTGCTCGACCGGTTCCTATTGCCGTCGTTTTTCTGTTATGGTTCGTAGAATGACTGACTGCTTGCGGTGTATGGTTATTTAGGTGTGCGTGGGCCAGGAAATCAGGGGACGTGGAGATTTACTGAACAAAGTTTTGATCGCTGGATGGATGCCAGTCGGGAATTATCTCCATGGTGCACTGAGAGCCAGTGAGGGGTCAGAGGGAGCCTAGATGTCACCTGACAGCAGGGGACCCTGAGAAGTCAGTCAGCAGAAAACAAAATCTGCCAATTCATTGCATACAAACAATTCAGTGACACATCTGGTTGCTAACAATCTAGATCACGTTTGTATCCCAGGAGAAGCCGTGAAATATTCAAACTGGGGTAGATAACTGTAATCTCCTGAGAGGCAGCCGGAGGTGTTTCTCCTGATTCTTTTCATTCTCTCGTTTGTGTCCCCTAAGAATGGCACCCTAGGGGGTCAAAAATGCCACCGATAAGCTACACTGGCCCTCAGTCTGTCTACTGTGGCGCGAGGAGAAAAGACAGGAGGCAGTTTCTTCATCCACGAAGGAGCACAAATTCTTTATTATATAAAAAAGGAAAAAACATAATCGGGTGCCACCAAGACCCTGTCTGCCTGAAACTCTGGCAGGAAGATGAATAAACCTTCAAAATAAAAGCACATCTGGCCTGAGAATTCTGACCAACTAAGAACTCGCTACACTGCACCCATACATGCTCCTCGAATGTCTAGCTAAGAAATTAGATTTGTATGTATGCATTTCTGGAGTGTAATCTCACCAGGGCAAGCAGCGTCTAAGTGGATGGATGGTTATACCGATAAACGATACAATATTCGTTAGGATAAGTCAAGTAACTTGCTATCAAAGATCAGTGTGAAGTGGATAATATACAATAGTGTTGATTGGTTAGCGTGATGCAGTGCTAACTGGCTCGCTCGATCCAGTGCTGAGCCATATTAGCTTGCAAGCATGGGATGGCGCTAACTGACTAGCATGAGCTATTGTCTCACATTTATTTTCAATCTCTGTTTTCCATGCGAGCAGAGTGTTGGTTTTTCTTGGTGTCGACACAGAGGAGCGGCGACCCCGGTCCCCGAGCGTGGGTAATGAGCGCGGGGGCGGGGGCGGGGTGAGTGGCGCTTGGTCCTGAAAGCGCGTTGCTAACTGCCAGCCCCCGCTAACGGCTCCGGCGCATTCCACTGAAATGCATCACAGCAGAGCTCAGCTCAAACTGATTCACACATCATCATGAGGTTATTAATGCATCATATCAGAGCCTGGTAAGCGTGTCCCTCTCCAGCTCCTTTTCTCGCTTTCCTCCTCTTTGTCTCCCCCCTCCTGCTGCTCCGGTTTCTTCATCCCTTTTATTTGCACCCCCCCCCCCCCCCCCATGTCCTTTGCTCATTCTTGGTCCCCGATTTCATTGATTTCATTGGTTAGCAGCTCATTGGTTCAGTAGCTCTCGGCTCTCATTGGCTGCCTGATTATGGCTTCCACCAGCTGCCCCCCCCCCCCCCCCCACACGCCGTCTCTAAGCCGGAGCCCCTGAGGCTCCCGCATGCTGCGCAGTATTCAAGGCACAGTCTGGCCCTAATATTAGGTAGTTTCCTGTGTTCCTGCCATTCCTACCTCAACCACCCCCCCCAGAACACAACAGAACAGGAATGTTTGGGGGGGGGGGCTTAAAGGCAGTGAGGGAGGGGGCCTCTGATTCCCCCCCACTTTCCCTCCCGCTATCACTCTCTTTCCCATTTTCCACACTGTGCCTCAGCTGCAGCAAAAAGGAGCCGTTAAACTCATACAGAATAATCACTGTCAGGAATATCAATCGATCAGTGAATTAATCAACCCTTCAATCTGTCATCCATAAGCAGGGCCTGCTGCACTATTAGGCAGATCAGTCGTTTGTATTGCACATAAACATTGTGGTGCTGTGTACATATGCGACCATGTCAGGGTGACAGGATGAAGCATCGCTGGCTAATAACGGCCGCATTTCTCTCCCTCTCCATCAGCCCCCCCCCCCCCCCCCCAGCCCCTCCACCCGGCATCCTCATATTCAGTCTGCTTGGCTTCTCTGCCATGGAAACGGCATAAAGGTTTACATCTTCTACTGGTTCCGCTGACCTGGTTTCCTGGTGGAGCTGGTGGGGGGTGGGGTGAGATTGCCGAACGGGGCCGAGAGCTGCTGCAGTGTCCGTGGGGGTGGGGTGGGGGGGTTCCCACATCGTACAGCCTGCGCTGAGGAGATCTGCGGGATTCTGCCTCATGACATTTTTACTGAAGACTCAACAAAATAGACAAAAAAACAAACAAACCGAACAAAAAGAGAAACGAATCCCTGCCGTAAACGACCAAACCACCAAGTTAATACTCATAGAAATAGAAAGTTTTAGTAACAGCACAGTATGAAACACAGCAACTGCACCAAAGTACCATGAGCAGCAATATACCAGCAGCAAACCGCTGCCATCAGCAACAATAACAACAACAGGCAACAAACAACAACCAGCAACAAGAAGAAACATTCAACAGTAAGATCAGGTGCTGCAGATAGTGAGTATTTAGATTGGTTGGTGTCGTGTTAACAGGCATTTGATTGGCTAGCCTTGTGTTAACATGCTTTTGATATGGGTAGTCATGTTATCAGGCTTCTCATTGGTTAGTCTGATTGGTAAGTCTTGTATTACTAGGAGTTTCATTGGTTAGTCTTGTATTAATAGACATCTGATTGGGTGCTCTCATGTTAGTAGTCGTGCATTGGTTTGCTTTTCTTGTGCATAATTCTTTCTGGTTGTGAGTGTGTGACTCTGGTCATCAGATCATGTGACCCATGTTATATGGGGACCTTAACAGCCTCCCCGCATGCACTTAGAGGCGGCGTGAGGTGGGGTTCGGCCACGGCAGGTAAGTTCACTGAAGCATCCCCAGCAGTGCATGGCAGAAATGGACACACATGAAAGTAGGTTAAAGGTGGAGGACTGGCCACCCGACAGACAGGCAAAGAGACGGCTTTGGGGGAAGAGAGTGTAGGCGCGGGGAGCAGGGCTGTAGGGCTGCAGCAGGCGTGTGTGTCATGTGTGTGTAAGAATACAAAGGAGTGCAAGTACTTTAGAACAACTGTAGCTTGACGTTCAGTTTTCTTTGCTCGCCAGCGAGTTACTGCTCAGCTTTTTGTACTCATCCTTCTTCTAAATGACTCGCTTTGGGTGCAAGCTTAGTCTCCAGCTCCACGTGTACATATGTAAAGGAGTGTGATGGACTGTGGGTTTGCATGTGCACACGGCAGCCGTGTGTGCGCCATGCGTGGGTGAGCGTGTGTGTGACTGTGTCTGAGTTTTCATGTACTTGTCTGTGTTAGAACAGAGAAGGACACCAAATTCCCTGCTTGGGTCCTTTTCTGTTGCCTGGCGACAGCATCGGCACACTTTGGGGGAAAAGAGCAAGGTCATATTTTAACAAGACGTTGTAAGATCATTACTGGGATCGGGCGTGCCTGCTGAACTGATACCCTGCTGAGTCTGAGGCTGAAGCTGAGGCTGCGACTGTGGCTGTCACTGAAGCTGAGGCTGGGACTGAGGCTGTCACTGAAGCTGAGTCTGAGGCTGAAGCTGAGACTGAGGCTGTGACTAAGGCTGTCACTGAAGCTGAGGTTGAAGCTGAGGCTGCGACTGTGGCTGTCACTGAAGCTGAGGCTGGGACTGAGGCTGAGACAGGCTGAGACTGAGGCTGTCACTGAAGCTGAGTCTGAGGCTGAAGCTGAGACAGGCTGTGACTAAGGCTGTCACTGAAGCTGAGGCTGTGACTGAGGCTGTCACTGAAGCTGAGGCTGGGACTGAGACTGAGGCTGTCACTGAAGCTGAGGCTGTGGCTGAGGCTGAGACTCGGATTGAAGCTGTAACTGAGGCTGTCACTGAAGCTGAGGCTGTGACTGAGGCTGTGACTGAGGCTGTGACTGAAGTTGAGGCTGAGGTCGAAACCAGCACTGTGTCAATGTGCGTAGGGGGATTTGCTTTGATGGACGTGAGTGCTTGAGCATAACATTTCATTCACACATTTTCTGATTTTTTTAATTCCATTTATTCATTAAAGAAGTATTTGGAGTGACATTCACGGCTGTTCAGAGAAATTAAAGGTTTTCTGTGACTGCAATGGTCATGGGCACAGGCTGTTTGGATTTGAGTTTTAGTGTCATTGGCTGAAGTACATGCCAGATACAGGAAGACACACCGAACACCATTAATGCTGCCAAGTATAGGACTGGGGTGCCATGTTTGGGGTGCCAGGCCAAAAGGTGCACCGATACACACAGCAAACTGCCCAGCCTATATTTACGTGACAACCTCCCAGGCCCTCACCCCCTTCCCCATCCCCAACCCCCTGGCACTGTCCCCGCGAGTTCGTTACCGTGCCGATCACTGTGGATGCAGATGGCGGATCAGTACCTTTGTCCGGAACGTACAACATGCCAGTCCTGTCAGGAGCTCCGGTCCTCGGGTAATTCTGCCACTTGCGGCATCCATTTACGGACCCCTGTTTCTACCTCGGTACCTTAACAGGCGCGTCCTTCACCTGCCTGCCTGCCGAAATGGCACACATGAAGAGTTTAATGATTTGTCCCGCGGTAGAGTTAGTGTAGGTAGGGTCAGGCTTGAGGCTACATGACAGATATCGGCTGGCATTTCAATCTCCTGCTGGACTCCCTGTCCGCGCTGCTGCAGAACCGTCCGCTGCTGCCGGGATGCGCATTCTGCTCTGTAGCGCTCTCCCCGCTGCCTCGCATGCGCCGCTCTGCCGTCTCGCTGCAGCGACGAGCTCCGCATGCTAATCGGCATCTAGCGGAGAGCCGGACAGACTGGATCGCTTCTGCCGGTGTGCACGGGGGTGGGGGGATCCGTTGCTGAGAGACGGGGAGCGAGGCGGAGAGAGACACACATGGAACGAGGGAGGGAGAAGGAGAGAGAGCGAGAGAGGGAGTGAGGGAACGAGAGAAGGAGGGAGGGATGGAGGGGGGGGGACGGATCTCGGCCCCCATCAGGTCACTTTTTCTCCACGATTGAGGCAGTTTGTATCCGCTGCGGAATAAAAAGGAGCCGAACACCTGAGAGAGGAAGAGCGAGGAGGAGGAGGGGAACGACTGGCTGATAGCATTGGCGACGGTGCTGAGCGTACGGGCTTAGGGAAGGCGGCGATGGAAGGGGAGCCCATGTAGGAGCGCTGGCAGGAGGCGCGGCGCCACGCATCAGGTTTTTCCGTCGTTCTGGGGGGGGACGCTGGTGAGATCTTGCAGAATCCCACCCGGGAAAAAGAAGGATTTGCGACTGGAAAGTGCTGGCCTGTCTTTTCACTCCGACAGGGATTATCTGTCTGGTGCAACAGGATACAGTGTGGACCCCTGCCTGCCACGGTTTGTGGGGTGACCAGCTTGTCCAGGGATCGCCTCCCTGTGGGGTCTCCCCCTTTTTTCACTTGGAATTTTCCCATTTATTTTCTCAGGAATCGCAACTCAATATCAAGAAGGATTTCCGAATCTCACCCCGTGAGTGGGAGGGTCCACGTTCCTCCCTGTCTGTCTGCCGTGTGAGTGTGTGTGTGTGTGTGTGTGTGTGTGTGTGTGTGCCTCTGTGTTTCGGCTTTTTGTTCTTTTACACGCTTCCTCACGTATGCACGCTCAGCCTGCGTCGCCGTGTGTTTGTGCACGTCTGTGCGCGTGTCTCCGCCATTTTTAACCGCCCACCCGCGTGTCTGCTCCAGTGGTTGTCTGGGAAGCAGCGAGGGTGGCTTTGTGGGCAGTGACGCCTGCCGGGGGCGAGGTGCTCACCGGCATCGCTCACCTGTGAAATCACACTGGCGGTTTGGGTCTGGCTGTCATTCATGAACGGGCCACTCTAAACCAGGACCGTCACGTGACCGCTGGGGACTTCCTGACACTCTTCCTGTGACGTAAGGCGCGGTACTCCAGACCTGGATACCGGAGGCCCACAGGTTGAAGGTATCCCAGCATCCTCTGGCAGGAAGAGGATCCTGCGTTTTTTTTTCCAGAAGACTGACATTGTGGCAGCAACAGGAAAAGGGACAGAGGAAAAGCACAAGCCAGCGTGGTGACTGGGTCTTTAGGGGAGGGGCTGATTCAGCTGCTCTTGTACCACAACCTTGGCAACCCTGTTGTCCTGCTTCCCAAACCCGACGCCTGCTGCAGCCCCGAATCCCGCTCGCCGGGCAACCATGATCGGGGTGAACAGCCTGCACTCAGCGGGCCGCCTGCGGTCGCGCTCCCTGTGCTCCGTCCGCTATGGCCGCGACTTCCGGGTCATGGACCCCTTTCGGTTCCCGCGGACGCCACGCTCACGCTCCCTCAAGCCCCTCGTGTTCCCTGATCTACTGGGCAAGGCCCAGGATGGACAGAACCACCCACAGGCCCGCAAGAAGAGGAAGGTATGCAGTATAGTCATTTTTATCTTACACCTCACCTGATGGAGTCATCTTCTCATACCACAGCTGATGATGTCATCTTCTCATTACACCTCACCTGATGATGTCATCTTCTCATACCTCACCTGATGATGTCATCTTCTCATGCCTCACCTGATGGAGTCATCTCCTCATACTTCACCAGATGGAGTCATCTTCTCATACCTCAGCTGATGATGTCATCTTCTCATTGCACCTCACCTGATGATGTCATCTTCTCATACCTCACCTGATGATGTCATCTTCTCATACCTCACCTAGAGAGGTATGAGCACAAGCTGTATATTATACAAGCTGTATATATTATATAAACAACATGGTGCAGCTTTACATGAGAAGTACCTGTTGGGATCATCTGCATATTCGGTCTCTGTAATTATCATGTCCCACCACGCCTGGCCCAGCAGAAACGCAGCAGTTTGGTTCATCACGCTGCCCTCTCCCTTCCCAGCTCCACCTTCCGCCTCAGTGGGCCTTTACAGCCACCTCGTACCTGTCGAGGTTCATTGTCTTTTCTGTTAATACTTCCCCATATCCTCACAGGGCACATTTCTTCGTAGATCTACACGATGGTGGCCGGATCATTGCATTTTTCCGTAAAGGGATTACATTCCTGTTATATAAGGGGGTTGGGTCTGTGAGCTTTAGTGTCAGAAAGCCTGCCTGCTTACTGGTCTCTGGGGATGTTAGTACTGGGAGGCCTGGGAGGTGTGTGTGGATGGGCTGAGTGTAAACTGGGAGACCAGTCCTGGGAGAACGACTCAAAGTGTATTTATCATTTTATGTAAACTAAGTGATATTTCCATCCTGTCTCATTACCATCATATGCTGTTTCTGCTTTAATCCCCTTAGCGTTTGCAGCCTAGCTCAGGGAAATGGGGGTTGTGCTTTTAAAGACCAGTTTAAACTGGACCACCTCCTTGGCGCCCAGTATGCTCAGAATGCTGCTGCAGTGATGCATCGTGGGTAAACAAGAACTGCTGCCGGTGGATATTCATCTAATGACGTGAGAACCATAAAAATACACCAGGGATTTCAGGGGGGTCTGGTTGGTTGTTGTTGCTTGTTGGGAATGGTTTGATAGACCTGGGCCCCCCTGTTGGCCCCCCATTTACCCCGCACGGCTCCCCCATGGAGGCTGGGGCTCTTCAGGTTTGCAGAAGCCAGCAGGAGGTGGGCGGCCAGCTCACGGTCCCCCTTGCTGGTGGGAATCGGCAAGGATTTAGGCTCACAGGTGCAGCTTTGTTAGGTGGAAGAGCAGCTTCCGCAAATATTGGTGCGCCGTTTGGGGCGGATGTCGGAGCTTCTGTACCCTCAGAAACCTGGTACTTAACCCCTGGCTCCCGCCCGTCGCTGCTGCTGTGGGCATGTGCTTCTCCACTAGGGGGCCCCTTGGTGGACGTCGAGGCTCCGGCAGCCAGGAATCTGGGTGGCAGGCTGGGATTCTGCTCTTTCCGAATCCCGGATGTTTCTCGGGCGAGCGGGGGACTTGGCGCTGTTACTGAAGGACCCCCCACTCCAGGAGTCCTACATGACGGCCTGATAATGGTCGGGGGGGGGCTTACTGGGTTTTTCTTCCTTTCTTTCTGCATTTACTCAGTCTTGGTACAGACTTCGTGAGAATGGACTCTACATAATCAAATGTAACTGCTCGATTAATTAACTAGTCATCCCCTGACCTGACGACGTGCCACACCTCCTGATGATGAAGTGATTAGAAGTCTTTAGTTGCTGTGGTTACATAGCAGTTTACAGAGTAAAAGGGGTCTGCCTGTCCCCTGAAGAGGGGCCCCTCACCTAGTCCATCCTCTCCCCTGTGAAATGGTGAGTCTGTCACCACCGGCCCCACAGGAACTGACTGCGCTGAGCAAACACCGGGTGGGTAGCTGAGGACGCCGGGGGGCCCAGTCCACTCCCAGGACAGGCCCGTCAGTACCCCTGCTCTCATGCTGTGAACCAGCACCATCGCACCACTGGGGTCTTATGACAGACAGTCTGTCACCGGTCTAAAGCATATTACCCCCTATTAGGGGTGCTATGGGGGCGGGGGGGTGGGTTGAGGCGATTTCTGAGTAACAGGGGCCGTAAAAAATGTTATTTGATTGTTCTATGTGGGGGCCCAGTATGATGCATTTTTATGGGGCCCAAAATCTCTAGCAGCGTCCCTGCCCTCTATACGCTGCAGAACCTCCCACAGTTACACTGATGAGAATGGGGGGGTGGGTGTTCTTAGGCAATAAAGTCTGTTTAGGCAATGAAGATTAGGCAATGGTGCGTCTCTGGCTGCGTCTGTGTGGCTGCATGTCTGCGGCTGCGTGTCTGCGGCTGCGTGTCTGCGGCTGCGTGTCTGCGGCTCAGCCAGCTGGGATGCTGTGTCTGTAATCAGAGGGTCACCAGCCTGACTCTCTCAGCAGTCTGACTTCGCCCCCAGCTGCCAGTCCCCGCTTCCTCAAAAGATTCAAAATGGCAAATAAAATGTGAACTTCAGCATGTGAGATTTTGAAGTGTAGACAGTTAGGGGGCTTCTTGAGAAAAACAGAATGTCTTTGATGAGTCAGACCTAACGGTGACCAGAGGGCGCATGAGCTGGGGGTCGGGAGCCGTGGCCTCCACTTGGACATGCCGAGATGCTTCCAGAGAGGACCGATCCGTCGTCCGTCCTACATGCTTGAGAAGCAGTAGTTAGTGCCCTGCTGCCTGCAGTCATACCAGGGTCATTGGTTCTGTGGTGTTATGGTGGACAGGAGCAGAGTCAGCTGTGGGACCGTCGGCATACGTGTGTCTGTCCTTCTGGCCTGTGCGGATGGAGGCCTGCAGGCCACGGGGCACATTTAGGGGATTCCTGAGCTCCCGAGCGACCCAAGGCGGCTCCTTTCTGCAAACGTGCTCCGGTCTTTCTGTGTCGCCTACCCCTGCGGCCATGTCGCTGACTTCCTGTCCCCCCCCCTCCACAGGCACTGTACAACTCCATCAAGAACGAGAAGCTGCAGTGGACCATGTAAGTCGGCCTCGTTGGGGTTTCCCAGTGCATGTATGCATGATGGGTGGAGTAAGAAGCAAGTTTCACATCGCAAATGTTACTGCGGGTGAGCAACTGTGTGCACCGGTGAAAACATCTCCTTATGCACATATTCCATGTATGAAGATCTGTGTAATTCTGTGTGTGTGTGTGTGTGTAATTATTACATTGTGGGGACTAGATTTCCCCACAATGTAATAAAAACCTGTACTTGTTTTTCCAAATGGGAACATTTTTTTGGTCTCCAAAGAAGGATAATCAAAATTTAATAAATCTCAAATCCTTAGTTTGGTTGCTTATGGTTAAGGTTAGAGCTGGGTAGCGGTTAAGGTCGCCATGTTGGGATAAGGGTTATGCCATAGAAATGAATGGACGGTCCCCACAACGACGAAGATGGCCCAGCTGTGTGCGAATTCGCTTACACCTACAGGCACATCTTATTGTGCATTTACAAACGATTATGGGCGACGTCGCCAGGGCAACAAACAGCACCCCCCCCCCCCCCCCACCACGCTCAGCCCATGGTGCCAACGAGCGAGGCCAATCTGTTCTCCCGCACGGTGCCGACGAACGACTGAATAATGGATGAGCGATGAGTGAATAATTCAGCCCTACGTCGCTTCCGTGTGTCACTCAGGAATCTGGACCATCGTAAGTGAAGGGGCATGTGGCGAGGGGGGGGGGGGGGGGCTTCTGATGGGCAGACAGAGGGATCCACAAAAGAGAGGGAGCAACAGAGAGCAAGTAGGACCCACGGGGTCCCGGTGAAAGTGGCATGTCGATTGCTATCAGCGATATGGGTGCAAGCTTCACAGACTACTGCCAGCCATGTTTGTTTATATCAGAATATTCAGAAACCGTTCCCAGTGTGTGCCGGGTCAGCGTGTGGACGTGGCTGTGTGTGTTTGCTCGAGCTCACAGCGTCGTCAAGGGCTGCTATTCCGGATTTGACTCTGGAGATGTTCAGAGCCGCCAGTTATGACTCTGGCTTTTCCAGGCCTTGTTGCTATAGCTACCGCTGCATAGCTACCGTTTCGTGGCTACATCTCTATAGCTTCTTAGGACTGAAGGCAAACAGTCACACTCGCAATCACACACACACAGTCACAGACACATGGACACACACACGTACACACAGACAGTCCCACACACACACATACACACACGTTTTCCCACAGCCAGTGTTTTAGTGACCACATCGGCAGGCCGCTTCTGGTCCATCCATCCAGCCGCCCCTCTGCTGGGGTCACTTTGTTGGTGTGTCTCCCCCTGGATCCTGCGGGGAGCCTCAGAGACCCTGCAGGTGTTGCCATCCTATCTGGACTGTTGAGACGGGGAGAGGGACATGTGGACAGGGCAGGGGAGGTGGCCAGGGCTCCCCACTCAGCACAGCACGGCGCCCCCTGCCGCAGAATATACGCGTTTATGAGATCTCCCCACTTTTTTATGTCAGGACTCTCCATCTCCTTCTCCCCTTCACGTTCTGCACGCATAAAGCAGGCCAGCAGTTGCCAGGCAACAGAGGAGGAGTGCTCCCCCGCTTGCTGGCAGGCCGCACTTCGCACCAGCGCCTCGTTGGCTAACCTGAGCTCATCGCTGCCGGCGCTTCGCCCTGGCCGACGGCGGCGCTGTAGCCGCTCCCTGCCACGTCCCCCTCTCATACGTCACGTGACGGGCAGGGGGGCGTTTTGTGTGACTTGCTTCTGTCTCCCGTAGCGACGAGGAGGAGTTACGCAAGTCCTTCTCGGAGCTGGGCGACTCCACGCCCCGTGGGGCCAAGCGCATTGGCGGCGGTGGTGGCGGAAACTCCCTAGTGGGCGTGACCCCCCAGCCGGGGGCACCTGTCTACAAAACTGGCTTCTTGGTGCGCAAGGTGCACGCGGACTCCGACGGCAAGAGAAGTACGTACCTCTCCCCCTGCTGATCCCCGACATGGACCCGCCTCCTGCAAGCCACGCCCCCTCCCACAGACCCAGCCTTCCATACATGGCAGCCACGCCCATCCTCTTGCTGCCCATGTGACACATTCCAGCTTGTGACTCAGCTGCTTAATCGGCATAATCTGTCATCCCCCTCCATATCTGATCTGCCATGAGGCAATTCTAGGGTTTTTTTAAGGTAGGAGGAATAATAAGAGATATAATAAACACAGAGGGCCAACCTTATCATTAGCCAATGATTATCCAGCCAATGATTAACACAGGACGGGCCGTTCTAGGGGCCAGACACCTTTCGGCAGGGGCCCCTGTGGCCCTTCTCAGGGGTGTCGGTGAGGCATCGATGCCCTGGCAGATTCAGGGGGCCCCGCACTTGACAAGGGCCCTTGAATATGTTAAATTATACCATGAAATTGGGGGCCCCAAGTGACATTTTGGCAGAGGGCTCATAATGTCCCAGTACTGCGCTGGCCCCGCCTCAGATCCCACCCCCAGCCCTACCCCTGTATGTGAAAGCATGTCTGGGCTGTAGGCTCCCCCGAGGCCTGCCCCTGCCCCCACAAACGCCGAGCGCCATGTCCGGTTCTGACCGTGACCATGTGGTTCACAGCTCCACGGGGGAAGCGAGGCTGGAAGACCTTCTATGCTGTGCTGAAGGGCCTGATCCTCTACATGCAGAAGGTAAGACCCCCCCCCCCATCCCCCAGCGGTCAGACTTCACCCCCACCATCCAGCTGCTTGCATTTCCCTGCATGCTCAGTGCACGATTTCACAATTTAGCTGCTTTGGTACAGAAGTAGCTCTTGGGTCCTAAGACGTCATACTCCCTTTTGGCCTGCAGGGGGAGCTCCGGCCAGAGAAGCAGCTGTCCGACGAGGACCTGAAGAACGCCGTGTCCATCCACCACTCGCTGGCTATGCGAGCGGCCGACTACAGCAAGCGGCCCAACGTGTTCTACCTGCGCACGGCCGACTGGAGGGTCTACCTCCTCCAGGCCCCGTGAGTTCACTAGCGCCCATCATCCCCTGACGTTCCCACAGTTCATTTTTTAAAGGTTCCGCCCACATCATTTACGCCTCCCATACTGCCACACTAAGACAGTAACCCTTCCCAGACGATGTCCACTCACACCACACCACCACAGTATGAGGTCTTGTCACACTGGCATCCACCTGCCCCCTCCCTGGATGCCCCGCCCCCCACCGGGGCATCTGCCCAGTCCCGTTCACCCCTTTGGAAGTCCCGCCTCCTGGCCTTAGCCAATCACACACATGCTGTGCTTGAGAAATCCCCACCTTCCCATAGGAGAAGGTGGTCTACTCGCTCTGCTCCAGTTGCTGCCTGCTGTGTCCCAGATAGCCCCATAGCCTTCAGCCTGCATCTGCCCCCCCCCCTGCTACCTACCCCACCCGGACCACTTTATATACTAATTATTGCTGAGTATTTCTGTCGTGTGACGGGAAGATGGAAGGAGCTCGACTTGTAATGGTCTCTTAATGACTGCAGGATAATGAAGTCCTGAGTAATGTTTGAATATTAGCCTGGATGTTCATCTCCCCGGTAATGAAGTTTCACTATCAGCGGCGTGATGGTATCTGCAGAAATATTATTTGGATAATAGCAGGATGGCCATTTCATCAGTAACGCCGCTTGAATATGACGCGGACAGTCACGCTGTCAGTAATGCTGTTTGAGTATCAAATGGATGCGTTCTCGGTAATGATGTTGGGGCAAAATGCTGAGTCGGGCACCATTGCCTCTGGGGTGTCTGTGTCCCCCCCCCGCAGGAACGCCGAGCAGATGCAGTCCTGGATCACACGCATCAACACGGTGGCCGCCATGTTCTCCGCCCCGCCCTTCCCGGCAGCCATTGGCTCTCAGAAGAAGTTCAGTCGACCTCTGCTGCCCGGATCCAGCTCCAAGCTCTCGCAGGTACCCGCCGTCGAGCTCGCGCACTGCCGCTCGCAGTACCCAGGAGTCACCAGGAGCTCTGTCACTAGAATGTGTCCCGTTTGTTTATTAAATAGGAATATGCCTATTTAGAGGGAATCTGCGTTTAAAAGATTAGCGATTAGAACTGTCTCTTCTGAGTGCTAATTAATGTTCACAACGCCTGAATTCCGGTTAAACGCACGACAGCTGCCATGTAAGAATCGTAGCGGGACTGCGGTGCTGCCCCCGTCCAGTAGGGGGTGCTGTCATCTCACGGTTGGCCTGCTCTTGCAGGAGGAGCAGGTGCAGTCCCACGAGGCACGGCTTCGCGCCGTGTCCTCGGAGCTGGCCGAGCTGCGCTCGTACCCGCCGGACCGCAAGGTGAAAGGGCGTGAGCTGGAGGAGTATCACCAGCGGGACGAGTACCTCGACTTCGAGGTGAGCGTGGCCTTCTGCTCAATGACTTTCTCTGGCGCGTCACCCTCAGCCACTCTCCACCTTCCCATCAGGCTGTGGCGCGCCCCTCCGGATCCCCTTGTTTTGCAGTGTCCCTCTCCTCCTCCGCCCTGCCCCCCCTCAGATCTCTCTCTCTAGAACAGAATAGTAATTCCTCATTTATCCCCATGGAGGGATATCTTCTCATGCCTGCCTAACCCCCTGAGCCACACACTTCCCTCTTGCTCTCCTCACCCACTGCATCTTCTAACTAACCTTCAGCAGAGGCTTATCTTGCACACGGGTCCTGCGCCGATTATGCAAAGCGGTGGGGCGCCGAGCGGGGCACGTCCTCGCACGCGAGTACACACATACATATCCCCGGTTCACTGAGACACTGTGACCATTAACGATGGGAGCAGCGTCACAGAGCCTGCAGCAGGGGAACCCGCATTAAGGGCGTGCTAACGGGCAGCCAGAACTGCCGCCCGACTCTAATGTGCAGACGCCGCATGCTGCCTGGCTGTCCTCACATTCGCCAGTATGAGTTAACGTTAAAGATAAAGGACGAGGCGCACAGTATGTCAGCAGTGAGTCTGTGCCCCGTGTCTCCACGTCTCGCAGAAGACGCGCTACAGCACGTACGCCACGCTGCTCCATGCCAAGATCCGCTGCGGCGAGGAGGACCTCTCCGTGTTCGAGTGCCAGGTACTGGAGGAGGGAGCCCTGCAGCGAGCCCGGTCCAGCCCCACGTTGCAGCAGGAGGGCAGCCTGGCCGACAGTGGCAAGCCCACAAAGCGCGGTGACGGGCCCAGGCACGGCTGCCGGCAGGCAGTCAAGAAGTGAGGGGTGCCGGAGGAAGGGGGGGCGGCGCGGCCTGGGAGAGCCCCGCGTCTGGAGGGGGGGGGCCGTCTCGCCCTGTCCGAGCATATTTTTTGAGGTCCCAGAGGGTGGGTGGGACTGTGGAGGGCCCGGGGGAGGCCGGGGAGCCCGCATGCTCAGGGCCCCTCCTGTCTGTCCATCCTTCGTGGCCCACAGGTGAAGCTAAAGCCATGTGACTGACATGGCGGCAGAGGAGCAGGAGGAAGGGGAGAAGCCAGCGGGGAGCCCAGAGGACTGGGGAATGGTGCGTGTGTGAGGGAGCGCATCACCGCCCCCTGCTGTCGCCCACAGAGAAGAGCATCTACGCACAGAGATGCTGGAGTTTTTGTACCTTAACGCATTTCGGTGTTGACAGCTGCCATAATATTATCCCTAATTTCAGCCAGACCCTGCACCAGTCGGTACAGACCCATCTCACCTGGAGGACCAAAACATTTTTAAAAGGCTCATAATCTCAGTTCATTTTAATTTAGCTACAGAGTTAAATGATAAATGTATTATTATTATTATTATTATTATTATTTTGCAGCTGCTTAGGAATTTTAGATTAGCTTTCACTTTTGTTTCTGATGTCCGTAGCTGTTGCATCCTGAGTATTCGTGACCTGTCATGTCCCCTTTCCCTGTAGAAGACGCTGGCTAATGCTACCTGCGCGTTCATTACAGCAGTAAGGCCAAGTACAGGGCCCTCTATGCTGAGCTGCAGTCCCCCCCCCCCCCCACAAAGGGGCAGGATGGGAACCTCAGAGAGGGGGCAGGGCTCTGCGTTACCTTGTGTGTGGCCCTCCTCTCTGTCGGGTCACTAGAGGAAATGACATCACAGTGGGGAAGCGGACCCGTTTCCATGGAAATTCCCATATCCGGTGAGATGTGTCCCCCCCCCCAGAGCTGCTTCAGAAGCCATTGGCTTTGGCCATTTTTCTCTCAATGACAAAGCCTTGACTGATCGCCGGGCTTGCTTTGACATCTTCTCTTACTTATATGCCTTTGATCTAGGAAAATGCAAGACATTCTGTGCTTAGTGACTGTTGTATCTTTGTGTGACAGCATCTTCTTATATAATGTACTTTTTTTCTTAGTGATAGAGGCCATTTTTAAAACTAGCCTGTCTCGCTCGTCCGATACTTGTCCACTCTTGAGTGCTGAGGAGGAGGGTGGTCTTTAAGATTCAATCCAGTCGTTGTCACTCATAAGAGGACAGACCCCCCCACAGCTGCTCTGTGCTGCAGCTCGGCCATGTCACGGATGGTAAAGCCCTTTGTGACTCAGAGTGTGGATGGATGACATTAACGTTAAATATGCAGCAGCTAGTGGCATCCTTTAAGCAGGAATTTATGCACGTATTTTGTTTGTAAAGTGGCCATTATCCTATTTTGTTACCTGGTGTGAGGCAAGTTAGCAATTTCCCTTAAATGCCAGCGAATATGCCCAGTAATCATCCACGCAACACAGTGTGGACCAAAGTGAGGATTTAATGGGATGGAGGGACCATATCTTACAGTGTAAATACCACATTACTGAAATGATGCTTTCAAATGTTCAGATCCATTTTAAATATTTGGGAACATGCAGTTTTGAAAAATATTAAACGTTTTGCATGCCGCATAAATATTAATCTACCCAGATTAATAAACAAATCGAAGGTTGGAAAGTGTCATGTGAAGACGAAACGCCAAGTTATGTGATACAGTTTGCTTAGGATACGAGGCGTGATGGTTGGGATTAAGCGGATCTGTCCGCGGGTGCAAATTCCTCTTTAGGGAATGACGCTTGCAACCAGTATGTTGTGGGTTTGAGTCGGTGACGGTGATGGTGGTGGCAGCAGCGGGGGAATACGCTGTTTTACCTTTAGTTAACCTGTTGCTTTACTTAAATAACCAAGCAGCATACATGAATAAATCGCATATATTTTGAATGAAAGTGTTCGCTATGAAGCTAAATAACAGCCGCTTACTGAGCCCAGGTGATTTTTTTTTTGAAAAAAAAGAATAATTCCATTTAGTACCTTAACCGTGGTATCCCGAGCATGATGTGAAACGTGGTAGTTATTGCCGTATTCGTCGTTCCGTTTATTCGTTTAGATTTCAGTTCGAAAGTGACAATGAGGGAGACTTAATCTGAAAGAATGCAAGGGCTCGTCTTTTGGAGAAAAAGCAACAAAAATCATTTAGCATTTGTACGAGCAATGAATTTGACTGAAGATCATTTTATACGCCCTAGTTTATCCTTTAACGCGCAAGGATTTTTATACATTAACAAAGAAGAAAATGACCATTTTAAATGATACCTGTAGTGATATTTAAAGAGCTGTATATGAATGTAAACTATTCCTAAGGAGATATATATATACATATATTCCGCGGGTATGACGTAGTCTCTTGGTGACGTTGGAATGCTATTATTATACTCAGGCTCCTGCTCTTTGTAGAAAAACCCATATGCAGTAATAGCAGCATTACACCAGCAGAGGGCGCTGTTTCACTGTATAACCGGCTCTGCCATGAAGCTCTTTAGGCAGCACTGAACACAGTCAATTCATTGTATACCAGTGTCCGCCAAACTCTTTCTCCTGGCTGTCGTTTCTTGAGAGTGAGGATCCAGGAAGTGTGTCACGTGCGCGCGTTTCTCTGCGTGAGACTCTTATGCATGTCAGGAAGCGAGCCGGGACAGGGGGTGAGTGGTCCGTTTGGGGAAATGGTGAGGACCGCTGATGGAAAGTGAGCCACTTCTCTGAGGAGGAGAACACTGGCCTCACTAAACACTGACTTGGACAGGGTGCCATTTAACTGCAGCTGTCCATCATACAGGAGGGGGCGGGGCCAGCACACATTGCTGTTTTGCGTATGTCCCACACTTGTCTGTCTCTTATACATCGCCCCTGGATGAAGGGCCAGCCGACATGGTAACATGGCACACTACGAACTAAGGTAACCAGCCTGAAATGCGCGGTTAAAAGAAAATAACAGGAGCGAGGCATTTTCCATCTGTCCGCGCAGCCGACCAACACTTGTCAGGTGGGAAGCCGATGCAGTATTTGCAATCGTTTATGTGCAATCACTCACCAGGGACGACGCGCTGGGAAACGTCTGAATGGGGTTCTGCATTCTCCAATAGCTATCATGTGACTTCTTTTAAACGTTATCACTGGGGTCTTTTGGCTCACTTTAGCTGTTCACTTGATGCCTGCTCGTAAAGAAGCGACCGTAAGGAAATATTTGTATATGAGCTGTTTTTTTCTTTTTTTTTGAAGCCTACTGGTAAAATTATAATAAACAGGTGTTTTGAAAACAACTGAATGGCTGCCTTTTGTGTGCAAAGTAACATGCGCCACTCAGGAACATTCCAGAACATCTCCTGGTTTGTCTTGTCCTGGATCAGGTCAAGCACCTGCCGGTGGTATAAATACAGCAGTAGAAAAGGACTTCCTCCCATAACCGCAAGGTTGTTGGTTCAAATCCCCGGAGAGGGATAATTGCCTTAAAATAAAGCACTGAACATCTGGCTGAGAGGTGAGGCCATTTACTTTGCCCTGGAAGGAGATGACTTTATTAAACGTGGTATCTTAAGACAGCGTTTCTCAAACTTATTTGTCCTGGGGACCAGTCATGTCAGGCTTTGGGGCTGCAGGGCCCTGCATGAACGACCGGCAGGAACCCTCTCACGGACCGGCAGGAACCCTCCCACCGACCGGCACCGGTCCGCGGCCCAAAGTTTGAGAAACACCGTCTTAAGAGATGGTAACTTTCAAGGGTGAGAATAAGCCTCACAGTAACACGTGAGTTTTCAGACCCTTAGACAGTTACACACTTAGTGAAGCAGCCTGGGGAAGCACATCCTTCACTTCTTTTCTGATAAACACTAAACCCTCTGTTTTTACTCACAGCCATCAGATGACTGCTAGCACTGAAATACAATAGAATTATAAACTATTTTAAGCTCTTTTGTTTATCTGTTGAGATTATGGTGAGAATTTAAGTTGTTTGCCTGGTGGAATATAGAAAACAATGTGTTAATGTTAAGAAATCTCGGTCAGAGAATGATTCAATTAAGTCTAAGACCTAAAATTACTAAAAAAAAAAAAAAAAGAAAAAAAAACCTTTTAGAAAAACTTAAATCAGGACAAACAGCTGGAATGGGGACCAGACTTTATTTTAAAAGACTTTGACAATAAAGACACAAACCTCAGTCAAAAGCTGCTTCCGGAGAAGGTCACTACATTCAAATATATTTCATTTCAATTTTGCACCAGTTTTTCCCTGACTGGCAAAAACGTGCTGTGCAGTCTTCTACCCACACAAAGAATACACGGTATTTGTAGGACGGTGAAGACTTACTACGAAACATCAAGTGGGTGTAATATTTCCTGTGGAACACAGCCTCGCGTCCCGAAGATGCAAGACAGTTTTTGGCCTCTGCTGCTGGGCAAACTGTTTTTCAGTCATTTCAGAACCGTAGGGCTTTCAATGTTTTGAGCTCACGAGTACCAGCAAAGTGGGCAGGAGTGTCATTCCTCATGTCACATGATACCTCTATAGGAACCTCTCATGCCTGATTCCCCCCGTCAGTGAGATGGGGCCAGGCCTTATCGCTCAGGAGTTGGCAAGGACGGGCCGCTCCATATCGTCCATCGTCTGGCTGCCAAAACCACTGTCTTCTGTGGCATCTAATTAGGGGAATACCAGTGTGAGACAGGGACACAGAGCTACACTGTTGATAGCTATCCACTGATAATTGGCCATCATTTTCACACTTTCGTGCCACAAAGACTGTAGACTGTAGTCTCTTAGCAATTTCTTGGCTGCTCATTATGGTATGCATTCCAAGCCAACCAAACTACGTGCCGTTTAATTTAATTGGAGCTGGCCATCGTAAACAGAGAAAGCCCGATTTTGCCATTTTAATGTATGACATCACGGTCCCCTCTAATCTGAAGTATGTAGATGTCACAAAAGGGCATTGTGATGTCACAAAAGGACACTGTGATGTCACAATGCTCAACATGATATGGCCCATACCTGCACTGTGTGTCTTGTCCTTGATCTCTGTTTGTCTTAGTAGCATCACTCCTTCGTTCAGGCCCAGGGACTGCAGGGCCTCCACCAGTCCCGCCACCTGACCCCCGCCCACCTGCAAACGAGACGTAGCAGATTCTTCTGATGACTTTCCACACAAACTCTATCCATCCCCTGAACACTTTTCCCCCTCTTGCTGTCTTCCACTGTGCAGTTCAGAAGACCAGAGTGCAACAGGTTGTGGGTTCGGATCCAATTTGCTTTGCTATTTCAGAAAATTAAATGGAGAAACACCCACTGTGAGCAGATCAGTGAAGCAAGACTTCACAATCTGATACTCAAAAGAAAAGAACACTACACTTCACTACACGTATCTTCTCGGAGACGGGGAGATGGTGTACAGAGGCGGAGTCCCAGGTCTGCCCTACCTGGTAGCTCTCCAGCAGGCTCTGGCAAGGCGAAGGCGTCTCCTGGAACAGGTCGGCTAGCGTCAGCATCCCCAGCTTCTCAGCCAGATCCCTCCAGGGAACGTGGCCCCGGCTGAGGATCCCGTCCAGCTGCTGAAGGATCTCTCCATCCAAATGGGACACATCTTGGATTTTGGGAAGGGATCGGGGGAGGGAGAACACAAAGCCGGAATAAGGGGTGCAAAGGGTGAATGGGTAACCCCCAAAAATGAGCCGCAGGATGTAGGGTGGTCTTGGACCACCCTCACTGCCAGGCCATTAGCAATTAACAGCGTCTCCTACCGTCTGTGGGTGTCTTAGGGGAGCTGACTGCATGTCTACTGGCCATGGGACTCTTCCTACAGTCAAGCAGCTCCCTGACCTGCAGAGGGTTTATATGTGTTAGTGCAAGTCATGCACACTGATGTCTTCAACTAATACAAAATACACACACACACACACACACACACCCTAAGACCCACCTTCTGGCACTTGGCCAGGTGGAAAGGCGTGTGCCCCGGGGCAGGCCGTTTGCAGGGAATCCTGGCCTGGTGTCTGTTCCCTTCTTCTCCCTCATTGACTTTCTCTTCTGCTTCCCCATGCTCCTCATCTGAGGAGAGGCTGAACAGCGGCTCATCGTTCTCCGCATTCTTCTGGGCACCTGTAGGGGGCAGCATGTTGACATACACATGTCGAGTACTGATGGGCAATATAGTCTTCCTGTACAGGTAACGCAGGCTCTGAGCTCATACAGCTAACCCTCTTACTAGTGATGGACAAAATGATGCTTTATGAACCATTTGCTGTGTTTTCTGACCCCCACTAGATGGCGCTCTTTGATAACTATGGGGCATGTCTTTTTTGAGCAGAGAGCACCATCTAATGAAAAAATACAGCAAATGGTCCATGAAGTGTCACTTTGTCCATCACTGCTTCATGCCGACACACACACAGCATATCTGTTAGAACTCTTCCAGAGCAGCTAGCACTAAGTAACACACTGCACAGTCTGCACAGCACACAGATCTGTGCCACAGAGCGGTGATGTCACACAGTGCCTGACCTGCAGCGAGGAGCATGGAGCACAGCGTGGGGGAGCCCAGGCTGGCGGCCAGGTGCAGTGGCGTATTCCCCGCGGAGGTGATCGCATTCACGTCCGCCTTGAGCTGGGGGGGGACACAGGGAACACTGAGGGCTGGGATTCCCATGAAATGTGAAGTGAAAAACACAATGACAAAGGCAAGTGGGTCAGGGAGTGAGCAGCTGCTTTGACGGCAGTGGTGTGACCGCACTGGCCCTAATTTCACTGCCTTTTACAGTGCAAACTGAAAGTCTTGGGACACTTTACTGTTACTATGTTGCAAATGTATTGGTTATATAACAAAAGTCCATTGACAAACAGTGTTTAACATATCTGCACATGTCTTCTGCACAGACATTTTCTTATTATAAAGTGTCATAATTTTTCTGACTGACTCATTCAGTTCTGTTCTTGCCATTTTGCTATTAATTGCAATTGTAGCTTTGCAAAGGAGTTACTAATTAAAAAGCACCCAATGAGTCTGCTTGTCAATGAACTTTTTAACACAGAACTTTAGAGCACGATGCCAGCACAGGCAGGAGGCGGGGAACAATGCCAGCACAGGCAGGAGGCGGGGAACAATGCCAGCACAGGCAGGAGGCGGGGAACAATGCCAGCACAGGCAGGAGGCGGGGAACAATGCCAGCACAGGCAGGAGGCGGGGAACGATGCCAGCACAGGCAGTAGGCAGGGCACAATGCCAGCACAGGCAGGAGGCGGGGAACGATGCCAACACAGGCAGGAGGCGGGGAACAATGCCAGCACAGGCAGGAGGGGGGGAACAATGCCAGCACAGGCAGGAGGCGGGGAACAATGCTAGCACAGGCAGGAGGCGGGGAACGATGCCAACACAGGCAGGAGGCGGAGAACAATGCCAGCACAGGCAGTAGGCGGGGCACAATGCCAGCACAAGCAGGAGGCAGGGAACGATGCCAGCACAGGCAGGAGGCGGGGAACAATGCCAGCACAGGCAGTAGGCAGGGCACAATGCCAGCACAAGCAGGAGGCGAGGCACGATGCCAGCACAGGCAGGAGGCGGGGCATGATGCCAGCACAGGTAGGAGGCGGGGCTTGTGGCGGAGATTCAGGCTTTTCACCTTGACCACCGACCAAATGCCTGATACCATACTTGGCCTTTGACACCAAGAAAAGCTCAATTTATTTGCATGTTTTAATGTGTTTTAAATTTGTCCTTAGTTGTGATGGACAAAATGATGCCTCATGAACCATTTGCTGTATCTTTTTATCCCACTAGATGGTGCTCTTGGTTGCTTTGGGGCCAAGTTTTGTGCCCTTTTTCAACAGAGAGCACCATCTAGTGGGGACAAAAAATACAGCAAATAGTTCATGAAGCGTCATTTTTGTCCACCACTAGCACTTAGCTAATAGTGGCTGAATTGAGCAGTATGAGGTGTTTATAGTGCCCCCCACTGGACAGAGCGTGTAAGGCCTGCTATACAGGACCTCTCCAGGCCCACAACTGGTTATTTGCCATGTTTGATGTCTTCTACCACCACGCTGATTCAACTCGTCATCACATTGCTCATTTTATGGGGGTTGCTGTCTAGGGGGGTGTGAAATAGTGTTTGTATGATGGCGGCGTCCCTGATGTGAAGGATGGGGGGGGCTTGACGGGAAGGGAAAGGGCACCTCAGTGATCAGCATGAAGGCCATTCTGAAGAGGTTCTCCGTCACGGCGAGGTGCAGCGCCGTGCAGCCGCCCTTCAGCTCCGCCGCGTTGATCCAGGCCCCGGCCTCCACCAGGGCCCGCAAGCATCGCTCCGCCCCCTTACGCACAGCCAGGTGGAGCGGGAAGAGCCCTGGGGGGTGGGGGGAGCTCAAACGTCAGTACAATTCATTTCTCAGCCGTTACAATGGAATTCCATACAATACTTTCCCAGAGACGTTTTCTTGATCATTACTGTTAAGTATTAATTGTTAATAATAACTGATACTGTATTGATCCCCATGGTTAAATTCTCTTTAAGCCTCCCCCAGCTTGCTCTCTGTAGGTGACAGCAAGCTGGCTGTGAAGGGTGGCCACCCGTAGCGGCACCCAGGTAGGTGGGGGCTTAAGAATGGAGACTGGATTCGAACCGCCAACCTTCTGATCACAGGCCCACTGAGGCACGTGGCTAAATGTGTGTATTACGCTATAATATACCTGCAATTTCCTTCAGGATGAAGTGTCTGTCTGGCTGGCTAACTAGCAATCTGGCTACCTGTGCTAACAAACAGGCTGGAACTGCAGACCTGCGAAGTCGCAGACAAACAGATTCCAACTGTTTATGTCTGCAAGTTCCAAGTGCAGGTAGCGGCCAGGAAGCCTGCCGCCTATGACAAACAGCCATGAGAACGAACTACCTTGCACTGCATCTACTGGCACCTCCCTCACATGGAAACTGTGACTGATCACGTCCTGCTATGGGCTGCTGCGCAGGCGTGCAGACATTCTGTACTGATACTGTATGAATCCCCATGTCTGTGACGCATTTCACCTGCTCGTGATGCGCATGAAACGTACCGCTGTGGTCGGGCACGTTGAGCAGGCGGGCATGCCGCTCCCCCAGGGGGGCCAGCACAGTGCGTAGCATGGTCTCGTCCCCCAAGGCTGCGGCCAGATGCACGGCCGTCCTCCCATCCCGATCCAGGAAGCTGGGATCAGCTCCTGCTCCCAGCAGGAAGCCCGTCACCTTGGGCTGCCCTGTGATCACTGCCAGGTGCAGAGGTGTCTGCGAAGAGGCATAATTACTCCAATTCAGCTTCGAGGGAGGGGGGTGGCTCTGAACACCGCTGTGCATGCTGGGCCCTCAGCCGACTGCTCTCCCAGGTACCCACTATTGTATTTTTCACAGTGCCAGAAGTGTCACAAGTTCTCTCAACCCAGTCTTAGGAGTGCCCCAGACTAGGGTGGGGGGGGGGGCATTTCACATTTTTTGCTCCCTTCCAGCATCCAGCACAACTGAACCAAATAATCAAACAATCACTGAATACCAGGTACATGCGTGTTGGAAGCTGGCAGGGAGCAAAAAATGTGAACTGTTTGGGGGTCCCCAAGCTGGGAAGCTGGGAGGGAGCAAAAATGTGAACTGTTTGGGGGTCCCCAAGCTGGGAAGCTGGGAGGGAGCAAAAATGTGAACTGTTTGGGGTCCCCAAGCTGGGAAGCTGGGAGGGAGCAAAAATGTGAACTGTTTGGGGTCCCCAAGCTGGGAAGCTGGGAGGGAGCAAAAATGTGAACTGTTTGGGGGTCCCCAAGCTGGGAAGCTGGGAGGGAGCAAAAATGTGAACTGTTTGGGGTCCCCAAGCTGGGAAGCTGGGAGGGAGCAAAAATGTGAACTGTTTGGGGTCCCCAAGCTGGGAAGCTGGGAGGGAGCAAAAATGTGAACTGTTTGGGGTCCCCAAGAACCGGGTTCAGACTGGGTGTCTGGTTCCACTTACCTGCTGCAGGTGGTTACGTGTGTCCAGGATCTTCTGCTGGTTCATGCTGACGATGGTGCGGACCAGTTGCTCCACCACGGACGTCTGCTGGTTGATGATGGCCAGGTGCAAAGGTCTGGGGTGGTACAGAAGCACGAGTGGGCTTCAGGGTGGGAAACTCATTCTGAAGATCTGCACAGGACCCTGGCCAAGGTGAATGGAGTGACTCACGTGTCACCATTTTCATCCTGGGATGCACAGAGGTGTCTCTGCACAGCCAGCAGGAGGTGGATGTCTCCGGAACGGCAGTAGTCCAGAAGGGCTCTTGCCATCTGCCGGGACATCGGGGAAGTCCTGCCTTGGACTGTGGCGGCTGGGGACAGGATGGCTCACAGTCAGCCAGCCACATGCCACACCCATACATGCACGAGGTCCATTCATTGGCCCAGCCATTAAGCCACACCCCTGTCATGCAGCTTACCGACATGCAGGAGGCGCTGTTGCAGTGGTGTCCCCTGACCCCGCAGTTGGCTTCCTGGGGCCACATCCTGTGGCTGTGACGAATCGGACATCTGAGCTCCAACCCCTCCGAATCGGCCATCCCCGCCTAACTGGCCAAAGCCGCCACCCATGGCAGGCTCGAACTGGAAGCAGGAACCACCTGGCAGGGAATGGGGGTGGGTGGGGGGGGGGGGAGATGAGGAAACACTTCAGCTGCAGAAGCCCCACCAGTAGGCGGCACCAAGTTGTCATGTGCACACGGGGCATCTCCTGCTTCTTAATCCTCACCTCCTCCACCATTGACTCCTCCCCCTCCTCCGCTGCCTCCATGTCCTCCTGCCCCCCCGAGCCCATCATTGTCCCCAAATGGCCCCCTCCAGTGGTCGTACACGTCAGGCAGAGGCTTCTGCTTCTTACGCTTGACCTCCTCCTTGTCTGACAGTCCAGAAGGAGACAGAGCGACAGCTGAGCTTCATGGCGACAGTGGTCATTTCACCTCCACCTTGCAGCCACCCCCCCTTCACATTCGCCCTCCCCTTGTCATCGCCATGGTAACACAGGGCCACCCGGCCTCACCTTCATTGTGTGGCACGTAGGTGAACTGCTTGGGCTCGCTGCAGTCGCCACCTTTTTTGCGTTTCAGCTGCAGGAAGACGGTGACGGGCCTCGTAATCTCCGTGGTATGGTACTGGGGGGTCTTAAACACAATGGCGTACTGTGGAGGAGTGGGGCAGCCATGTCATCACCAGGTGGTTTAGGTACATAGACAGGCAGCACAAACGAACACACAGAGGCACAAACGGGAACTGGACCTGACCTGCTTGTGGACGTCAGTGGGAGAGAAGTCACCCAGCGCTTCCCAGCTTCCATCTTCGTCCTCGAAAAAGCGAATCTCAATATCATCTGGAGTGGAACAGACGAGATGGTCCATAAACATGCACAGATACAAAAGAGGCTCAGACGCAATGCTATGAAACGTCTCCGTCGCTGCTAGGTCCGCCCTGTGGAAGCGTGGATAGCAACTCCTATTGGCTGAGATCGGTGAGCAATCGACTTTACGGCTTCCTTGGGTCTAGCCAACTCACCTTTCTGCACCTTGTCACACAGCAGAAAGACCTCATCTCCCCCGAGCACGGTGCCACATGTCTTATCCATGCGAGAGATCTTCAGGTTGGAAGCATTGGGCGACTCTGTGGGGGGGAAGGGAATCCTGTTTCAATTTTAACGTGTCGATTTAATTGCACCAATTTCTGCTCTGCTTTCCCTTCATCTGTGTGTTCTTCGTGGTCGATGAGACCTTACAGTCTGTTGGACGGTGGACCGCGTGGTTCGGGGTGGGAGGCACTCACTGCTGTCATAGATGGGGTTGGAGATGACCGGCTTCAGGGCCAGCGTGTAGTCGCCCTGGCTGTCCTGCAGATAGGCCGTGAACTTGAGCCTCACCACGTTGAGATCCATGGAGACGCTCAGCTCCTTAGCTTCTTTGGCAACGGCCCGCTCCTCTGACTCTGTGTGGACACTCACAGGACGTCAGAGCCCGGCTGGGTTAGCGGGGGCGTGACGTGCGGGGGGGGGCACAGCCAGCGCTGGCCTAGCGCTCATACCGGTGAGGTGGCCCCGGCCTCCTGTTTGCTTCATCCTCTCCACCTTCAGCCTCCGGGTCAGCACCTCCACCACCCCTCGCCTGGTGACGTGAAGGATGCCCAGGTTGTTGAACCTGGATGAGAAGAGGAGGGTGAGACGATCGTGGAGGGGGACGGGGAAAAGTCGGATGCGGAGAGGGATAAAGACTGAACGTGTGAGGCGTGGAAATCAGACGACACGGCGGAAACACATAGAGACACAGAGAGCAGCAGATGCAGACATTTCTGCTGACTCAGTGCTTACTGCGCCGTCAGGTCCGTGGGGCCCACGATGACATTGCAGCTGCCCCCGTCGTTGCAGTGCTTCCCCACCAGGCTGTGGGCGTGGATGAGTGGGGGGTCTGTGTGCGTCACCAACTGCACCTCCACCTTGGCTGGGCCTATGTGGTTACCCACCTGGATGGAGACCAAAGAGGTTAATCCATATGTAACTTACAGAGAAAGTCACTGCCACAAGGGGGGAGGGACTCACATGAATACAAACACACTGGGGGCGGGGCCTCATATGAGTACAAACACACTGGAGGCGGGGACTCACATGAATACAAACACACTGGAGGCGGGGACTCACATGAATACAAACACACTGGGGGCGGGGACTCACATGAATACAAACACACTGGAGGCGGGGACTCACATGAATACAAACACACTGGGGGCGGGGACTCACATGAATACAAACACACTGGGGGCGGGGACTCACATAAATACAAACACACTGGGGGCGGGGACTCACATGAATACAAACACACTGGAGGCGGGGACTCACATGAATACAAACACACTGGGGGCGGGGACTCACATGAATACAAACACACTGGAGGCGGGGACTCACATGAATACAAACACACTGGGGGCGGGGACTCACATGAATACAAACACACTGGGGGCGGGGACTCACATGAATACAAACACACTGGGGGCGGGGACTCACATGAATACAAACACACTGGGGGCGGGGACTCACATGAATACAAACACACTGGGGTGGGGACTGATGAATATGAACTCATATGAGGTTGAGGTAGGCTCACCCTCACTGTGGGATACGTCTTCTTGTTCTTCTCGCTGGAAGCCCCTGGCAGACCCCCATGGGATGGTCCCTCACACTCGTACCGAAATCGGAATCCCCTCTGCACACATGAGTTCCACGTCATAAGTAAAGCAGGGTCGCTAACACCTCAGACACTGAAGTCATCAGCACTCAGAGCAATCGCTTATTTGTCCTTCTGCTCTTCTGAAACACGCTCGTGAAAATCTCCAGCATTTGACAGCTATTGTATCTCAACATTTCAGTTTGTCCGGGGATAAGTAACTGGGCAATGGTGGCATGGTGCGTCCTGGGGTGACCGCGGGGTATTACGGGAGCACACACCTGCTTGGGCTCCTCGATGATCTGCAGGTACGGTCCGTGGGCTGCAACGAACAGGCAGCCGATCGTCATTATCTGCGGACCATCGCCTAGCCTGCTCCAGTGAACCTCATCATTCACAGACATGTAATGTAGGGTTAGTTACCTGTCTCCAGAAAGGGCTCGACCTTCATACTGGCCGGAGACATGGGCTGGTACATCAAGTCAGGCATGTTGGTCATCAGGATCTGCAGGAGACAACAGCTTTACGATTATGAAGAAGCGTCACCCATCTGTGACCGTTACAGAGGCAGTCCCAGGGGAAAACAGGGATTTAAATAAATCCATCCATCCACAACCATCTATCCATGAAGCACAGCTTATCAGCTTAGCTCATATTTATCAAACAGTTATTAAGATATGAATAACGATAAGAAAATTCTAAAGACAGCTATATATTGATTCATAGAAAGAGCAATAAGACAGTGGTTAGATAGAAAACGTGCTGAATATAAACAATTTAAATAATTTAATATCTCAAAAGTTGAGGGGATGTGTTGTTTCCGGTCTCCGAAGGAACTTGCGTGACATTAACCCCGGAATATTCTAGCAGCCTAACTATTCAGTATATTTTCACTTTCACTTTCTCTTTTCCTGTCTTCATATATATTAGACAAAAAAAAAAAAACAAATGAAACCGCCCCCCTCCCCGTCCCCCCAGTCTTACCTCATTGTCCATCACATTTAAGTTAAATGACAGTCCGTCCATTTTGGGAGTAGAAAAGGTTGAGTTAGCGCATCACGTCTTCACAGCGTGGGTATTAGCGTCAGCTTCTGCAGCGGCTGCTCGGGGTGCCTGTCCTCACACACACGGCCCGCTGCAGGTTCCTCTCTCAACACTCAATCTCCCGGCTGCCGGCAGATTTAAAGCTTCCTCACAGCTGGTTGTTTTAAGTGCGTCCGAATGCGGCAGCAGCGGTTACGTCAGCCACCCCTACCGGAGCTTCCGGTCACAAGTCCCGACCCCCTCGCCGAGCGCCCTGTCGCTGACTGCTCGTCACGGATCCCAAAGCCATCTGCGGGACGGAGAGGGAGCGGCGCGGCGTTAAGGTGAAGGAGCCCCCCCAGAGGCGCAGAGGCGGAGCTTTCGCTGAGCGCTGCTCGCTCAAATGCGGCACTTTCCAGGAAGCGAGCCAAAAGAGGAAGCCAGAGAGGAAAGTCCCAAGAATACCAGCCACTCTGCTGAGCACGCGCGTGCACGCAGGCACTCACACAGAAGCGCGTGAAAGTCCCAGCAAGTACACACAGGCACGCATTCGCAGCAGAGTACGGGCAGGTACACATGCAGACAAACATCGCACACAAAGGCATGTGAAGACAGGAACTCACACAGCCAGCTCTCCTCTACATGCTATGTGGCCTGTATCCTGTAGTGACACCCCCCTTTATAGAGAGAGAGGGGACAGTAGTAATCATGCAAACCAGAGCATCAGGCTGGTTGACTACGCAGTAGTGGGTCCCTCATGCTTTCATATCCATTAATTCTTTGGAATCTTCGAAGTACCAACCCCAGCTCTGGATAACAAAATTACAAAACTGATCGAACAGATTCTGTGCTCTAGGCTCCATCTGCAGGTCCTTAGTTTTTGAGCTTGTAGTCACCTGCTGAGACCCTGTGTGCTCGATCTGATTGGTCACCTGGGACCCGAGGCCTCCTGGCGTTACACTGGTCAGCAGCTCACGGTCACTGGCTGCCCAGCGAGCCCGATGGGCCGTTCATGCGGAGCAAAGGCATGTGGCTGGACAGAAACACAACCTCCGGAAGCACGCTGTATGCAGAAGTGGGGTGAGGAGGTAAGGATTCCATCAGACGTCTTACAATTTAAGGAATAAATTTCTGATACCAGTATCACCAACCACCATATGTGTCTTATTTTCAAAAGATGTCTCTTGAAGGCTTTTTAAACATGAAAAATAATCCTGTACTATATTTTACTTCAAGATACGAGTCCTTTCTCATGAGTCTTTGGTGCCTTAAAATACAAAAACACTTAAGGGAGGTCACTGGGAAATGAATGACATCACCAATGACCAATCACCTATCCTCATTATTATTATAAAAACCAGTAATCCACATAGCTGTAGCTAAACAGTAACAGGACCTATTATTATTATTCTCATGCGAGCAGCTCGTCATGAATGACTCCCAGATAGATTTTTGGGGTGTTATCTGCATCTAGGCTGCGTTCCTACCTCCTAGAAGACCGAGTCATGGTCCTGAGTCCGAGTCATGGTCCATAGAAGACCGAGTCATGGTCCTGTGCCTTTGCTTTAAATAGCGTAAGACTGGAAGTGAACATTTGAATATGGTAGCTCTGTCTCCAGCCTTTTGTTAGCAGGCAGAAGGGAACATTTGCCTTATGGGAAGCATGCCGATTGCCTGGAGGGAGTGGCAAGATGTCGTAGATGAAAAGCAAACATCTCCCACCCACACTAGAAAATGTGACTTCCTGTCACTTTTCATACAGACTAGCGAATGACACTGGTCTCTCGGAGTAGCCGGCATATTAATATCTCAATATGAACCCGAGCTGTGAATTTGTCACTGATACACTGAAGGTCCCAGTGAGTGTATGTCACTGGCAACCTGACTGGGCCACTGCTTGCCTCCTCGCCAGTTTATATAACCTTCGCAGTGATCTGTGTTATGGAAATCGCAGGACAATCCTTGCATTGACCGAATCCCAAGAGCACGTAAGCTGGGCTTGAGGAGTTAAGTTCCCTCAAGATGTGCGATATTTCCATGGAAAGACGTGGAGAAACAAGCAGGCTGATATTTACGAAAAAAAAAAAAAAAAACAATGATTCAATTTGCTGATTCGGCACATTAGAAAACTTTGGGGCCTGGACTGTAAAATGCTGCACCACAGATGAGAGGGATTCCTGGAACCAGCAAATAAGAGGATTATTTTTTAACTTCATCCTCAAGGGTGAGAACCCCTGAAGTGCGGCAGTGTTAGTGTGGGGACCCGAGAGCGTGGGAGACAGGGAGAAGCGATGGGAAAAACGGAGAGGCTGCAACGGAAAAAATCCGTTATCGTAACGAGGAACCTCACTCAGAGATGGAAGCTGGTATTTTTCGTAAGGATTTAAAAAAAAATTTTTTTGTGTGGGGTTGAGCTGTTTCTGCAGCCATAAATGCAGTGATGCAGCCTGACTCATGGATGTACGATACTGTCTGTATCATTGCTTCTAAAATTAAACAAGGTGACCAGATAATTCAGGTCAGGAAGGACGTGATTCGTAAACTATCATTTCAATGAAAAGGACTAGATTTACCTTAAGCACTGAGTTCTTGCTGTGTGCTGATTGGTCAGTCTCCTTTAACTACGCATGTTTCACAAATGCTAATGTGAAACAACTTTAAACTGTGAAACAGTTTTGGGGTTAGTAACACGGGTATGTGGACGAACCGGATCTGGTAGCGCAGACTCTGCTGCAGGAGCTAACATCCGCTGTCACAGGCCTGACTCCTCTTTCTGAAGGTTATTTAGGCGAATGAAACTGGGAAATCCCTGGCGCAGGGGGAATTCCGTAAAATCAAATATGAAAAACGGAAAAGGCTGGTGTGAATGATAACAGGGAGACATCTGTGAGGCAGCGTAAGATCTGACATTACAAATCTGAACGGTTCTTTGGCCAGCAAACAAATGCTCAATAAACTCTTGAAGAAGGCTGCACCTAGTCTGGGAATCCACCTCGATTCCTTTGAAATAACTGTCCAAAAAGGGAACACCAAAGAACATTTGTTCCATGCTGTGTACACTGGTGTATTAATTTGTAATAAAGTTGCCCAGGTGTCTAAAAGCCACTCTGTGGATCGTCCCCACTGTGAACACATGCTTATTTTGCCTTATTTTAAAAGGCAGGTTATGCCATTTTGTTCATTTTTATAGATCCCTTCGGTCTCATTGTCATTTAAAACTAGAAAATATGCATCCATCCTGCATAACCATTTGTAGGTTCGTGGTGGGCCTGGATCCATCCAAATATATCACAAGGAACACCCACTAGGGGGCGCCATATGCACAAAGTTCCACTCAGAGTCTGAGGTGTGAGGCCACAGTGCTATACTGTAAGGCTCCCTGCTGCCCTCTTCAGACCGTTGTTATGTATCAGCATGAACGTACCACCATACCGTAGCTCTGAAGCTGAAGTCAGATGCCAGCATTTAAATTGGAAATAAAATCGCCACTTTTTATTGATTGAATGCAGCGTTACAATAGAGGCAAATTGTTGATCTATAAAATGCATAAAAACTACACATTCTATCACCCCAAGAGAAAACTACATTTTTATAGCACGGCTCACATTTTTGCATCGGTGTGAGTTTGAATTCTTGACTCAGAGGGATATTAAGCTTAAACACCTGGTTTCTGACTACAGCTTCAGCTTAGTGTCACTCGTTACCATCTGCTCTGCATTTGGATCCTGAAATCCAGTGAGGCTCTATTACAGTTATAAATCACAGTTATTAATTGGTCACTGGTGTGAGGTTTTTATTTAATGCTTCCAAAGACCATATTTCTGCATATTACATGAACCTGTCGTCTCCTCGCCCAACACCTAGAAATTCTGTCCATTAAAGTTACGAACGGAACCGGTGACGAAGGGCAGCCCTGCTACAGCCCACCACCCACCGAGAATGAGTCTGACGTACTGCTGGTGATGTGAACCAAACTCGTTCCGTTTATACAGGGACCTGTTGGTCCATGACAACGGGCCCCGTACCCCATACTCCTGATAACCCCCCCCCCCATACACGATCGTATGCTTTTTCCAAGTCAACAAAGCACATGTAGACTGGCTGGGCAAACTCCTATGACCCACCCCCCCCCAGTAACCTTGTGATGGTGCAGAGCTGGTCCAGTGCTCCATGTGTCTAAGACCAGATATGGACATCGGTGCTCCACCTGATATATATGGCTCCTAACCTCCACGATCCCTCCTACAGGGGTTGGGCCAACCGGAGTGTGGACGCATGTAACCCTATTGGGTGGAGACCCAGATGAGGTGTGGACGCATGTAACCCTATTGGGTGGAGACCCAGATGAGGTGTGGACGCATGTAACCCTATTGGGTGGAGACCCAGATGAGGTGTGGACGCATGTAACCCTATTGGGTGGAGACCCAGATGAGGTGTGGACGCATGTAACCCTATTGGGTGGAGACCCAGATGAGGTGTGGACGCATGTAACCCTATTGGGTGGAGACCCAGATGAGGTGTGGACGCATGTAACCCTATTGGGTGGAGACCCAGATGAGGTGTGGACGCATGTAACCCTATTGGGTGGAGACCCAGATGAGGTGTGGACGCATGTAACCCTATTGGGCTTTCCCTGGCTGGGCCCCAAGGGTAGAGACCCAGTCACCAGGTGTTCACCCATGAGCTCCCCCCCAGGCCTGGCTCCAGGGCGGGCCTCTGGTCTCCCCGATCTGGGCGGAGTCACACAGTCCTTTCTGGTATTCTTCATGGCTGTCTACGTGAAGCCTACTTAGTCTGGCCATTCACCTACGACCAAATTGCTCCTGACATCAAGGCTCCTAAACAATTTCCTAAAAATTCCAAAAATGTTCAGGTAGGTGAGGTTCGGCTGATGGATTGACAGCTGTGTGGGGGTGGAAGGGAGGGGTCACCTTCAACCTGATAAAGATCGAGTCACATTTTAGTCAAAATCTATTTGGATGGGCAAAATGAATCTCATCCCTAAGAAGAGAGAGATACTAGTATGTAAGAGGAAAAGAAGTGATATAATCCATTTTGGGGTTTCATTTGATTAGCTGTTGTCTAATTTGTACAAGATAAACGACATAATAAACAATAAAGGCTCGTTGTGCTTGTAAAAATGCGCTTCCTGTTCTAGTTTAGTGATGGAGACCTGGAGGTTTTATGTAACGTACTGTGTGTGGTCTTTGTCAGGAATCTCTGCCTCCGTTTGCCTAAATCTGTCTGAAACAGGAAGCTGACTTTAGGGGTTTGACTCTGCATTGTATTATCCTGCGTGTTTGCAATTATTAACTATATACTAGCAAATGCGTAATGCTCAAGGTCTACTGAAGTTATAAATCGAGTACGCCTACTTTTAGACACTCTGATTCGCAGAAGAGCCAAAAGCGTGAAGTGAGGAAAGCCTCGGCTCTCTCACGCGATGCCAAAGGTGGGGGGGGGGCGTTCGTTGGACGTGCTCATATTTTTGCTGAACGGTGTATTGAACGAATCAGTTTCCAGCTAATGAATGTGATCGTAAATGTTTTTCGCTGTTTTATGGTGGCGCCTGGCAGGTGTGCGGCTGGGCTGGTACCGTGCTAGCAATTCCAAATATGTTGCCGCTGGTTCCACTGAAGGCAGTTCGTCTGAACATTTGAATGACATTTATGAACAAATCAGTACAGATTCCAAGAGAAAACAATCCCTCATTTTCATGCAAAATGTGTTTGACAGGTTTGAAAAAACAGGTCCGAACATCAGCCATATTTGCAACAAATTTGAAACGACACATGGAGTTGAAGCAGGCGAGTATATCATATCTCTGAGACACCGTCTTTTTTCACTTTCTGTATGAAAAAATGACATCAAGCTGAATTCAGTCTGTAAACTGATCTGATTTGTGTTGTCCTGCTTTATGACACATTAGGCGCTAAAACAGCTACTCACTTCCGTTTTTCTTGGCTTTTAACAGTAGTATACAGTAATTCATTGAGTTTGGGAAGCAGCAATGATTGAGGGCTGGGGATGGATGGATAGCAGAAGATTCTATGGAGAAAGAATTTCTCTTTTAAAAAATCTGGAAAAATGAATGTGAAATGGGGGCAACAAGTTGCCTGAATTCCTTCAATAAGCCAGTTTAAACCTTCAAAGGAGAGAGAAATATTATATATTCCCAGTCTCGCCGGCAGTGTTGGGCATACAGGCTAAATGTTTTATCAAAACATTTTAACACATGGTTGTTCCTCCTGGAACCCTAATGATTGCACAATACCTGCCATCTATGTGACTCTTGAATTTTTTTTCTAATCGGTCATCTTTCTGAAGACGTAAAAGAGTAGTAAAAGAAAGCATCCTGTTTCCTCTCCTGCCAGTAGGTGTCGCCACAGTTTTGGCTCCGCATTTGGATTCCCAGGTCGTCTGAGGCTCTCTTACAGTTATAAATAAGTTATTACAGGGTCTCTGGTGTGAGATTTCTCTTTAATGCACCAAAACCGCAAATTCCCGCATAGCCCACCAACAAGCCTGTCATGTTCTCACGCTGTAATTTTTGAAAAATGTTTCTGGGGAATCTGAGAAATTCCTCCACGCACACGCCCACGAGCTTCCCCCCCCCCAGGCCTGGCGCCAGGACAGGGTCTCCCCAATCAGGGTGGGGCCACATAGTCCTTTATGGTATTCTTCATGGGAGTCTCTGTGAAGCATACTTTGTCTGGTCACTCACCTCGGACCAGTATGCCTTGGGAGACCCTACTGGGGCGATAACCCCTGACATCACAGCTCCTGTATTTTCTGGGGAATCCGCCAAACGAAATGCACTGAAAAGTTTGTTGGTGGGGTGAATATTAGGGGTCAGTCAGGCATTTTGAGACCCTATTACAGGTTAAACTGACCCCCCCTTTCTGGCTCTCGTAATCGCTAAGGCACCTTCCTCATATAACAAATTACAAAGAGACTCAAAATTCCAAAAATGTATCAGGTAGGTGAGGTTCGGCTGATGGATTTGACAGCTATGTGGGGATGGAAGGGAGGTATTATTTGTCTTCAACTAGATAAAAAGTCGAGATTTAGCAGCGTCTTACTCACATTCTGGTTGGATGCAGCAAATGAAGCGAAGCTCCTAAGAGGACAGAGAGACACTGGTACGTAAGAGGAAAATAACTACATTCTACTTTTAAAAAGGATACAGTACTCTGTGTTTTTAGCGTAACATACAGTATTTCTGAAAAAGTAAAATACACATTTGATTATTCCTTTTAACACTTGAAAGAAGCGTCACTTACAGCCAAAGGTCCACTGATCATATTCTGTCTTTGGCCAGATTCAGAACTTCAGACGTTCCACCATCTTCTCAAGGAAGCAGCAGAAGTAGGAGCTCATCACCACAAATAAGCTCCACTCCTTTGGAGAGAGACAGCAGAAGCGAGTGCAGGTAAGGGCAGCTCTACATGGCCTGCTGCGTGTCTGCCCTGCTGCGTGTCTGCCCTGCTGCGTGTCTGCCCTGCTGTGTGTCTGCCCTGCTGCGTGTCTGTCCTGCTGCGTGTCTGCCCTGCTGCGTGTCTGCCCTGCTGCCTGTCTGTCCTGCTGTGGTCTGGCATCCATTACAGCTTCTTATTGTGACCTTATTTCATAACTCATTCTGTACAGAAAATATATTTGCATTCATGAATCATAATTTGAATTTCAGGTTACAGGAAAAGATCATTTCTGAAGCAGAAAATGGTGAGCTGTGTTTCTTTGTCACAATAACTCAGTCTCTGTTTTCTTATTACATTATCGTTCCTGATACATTTCTCATGCGTTGATCATTCTGTACATTTTAATATTTTGTAGGTTTATTGCCTGATATTCTGTCACTTCTCTCATGCACACAGACCACATTGGATGTGCTTTCTAAGTAAATGCCCAGTCTGACTTTCATTTCGATTAGCTGTGGTCTAATTCCAGGTGCTAGTAAATCAGACCCTATAATTACTGAAGCGTTCGCTAATAATGACTGCTGTCGGCCACAGCCACGCCTTACAGATCCATTCGCTCCAAACCCCAAATGTTCAGACCACCGAGGGAGAGAGAACGCCCCCCAAATGCCCCCCCTCGGTGACACCAAGCCCCAGGTTCGGGGTCTTCACAGCCCCCGATCATGATCAGTTATTCTGCTGCCTAGGGAGACCCCCCACCTCCCCCGAAAAAAAGCAGGAACAACAAAAAAAAACACATTATTTAATTATCATGCTCATTCTGGGGAAGAAATTTGAAGGTGCAACTAAATAAATGAATGTATCACTGTGACAGTGATGTGCGGGTAGGACTGTCCAGCACTGCATATGTGCAGTTTGTATGTTCATCTGTTAAAAACATTACTCTATGGTATATTTTAGTAGTTGCACATTAGATATTTTCATGTGTTTTCATATAGGGTACGATCTTGTCAGTTAATAACCTTCCCTTTCTCTTGCAAGTTATTTTACAGAGCACTGAATACACACATTTTGCAAAATTGTTACCTCCCAATCACCAACTGTTACTGCTCTATTAGTTTAAGTACTTATATACTAGGTCCTTTGTAGATATGTGCATTTTTTGTTTGTGTTTCAGGCAATTGTGGCTGGTTTCGGTCCACTTGAAGTGTATATTGGGGCAGAAGAGGGAGTGGCTCTGACTGATGTCAATGACAAATACTGGAGCCCGATTGAACGGAAGGGAATATATTCTATTGAGTGCTGCAAGGAGGCAAAAGACCCTTGGTGCAAGTTCCTCATAGAAAAGGTCGGGGACCATAAAGTTCGTATGAAAGATCTGAGAGGGGTATACCTCAGTCGTATTCACAGATATGGTATAGACTTTATTGAGGCAGCTAAGAATCCCCCTGACATATGTTGTGAATTTGAAGTTTTCGTGAAGGATGGGAAGGTTTTGTTCAAAGCTGACAATGGTAAATATCTGAGTCTCATTGCCCGTGGAAACCTCAACATCGAAGCTGCCAAGGATGGACCGGACAAGTATTGTGAATTTACCCCAACCATCGGAGACATCGTCAGTCCTAAGTTTGAGATCATCTCTGTGGACTTCAAGAATGTCCTTCCACTGACTCAAAAACCAAATGTGGTGAAGACAGAAACCTACACAAACAGCAGTAGCGTGGGACAGAAGCACAAGTTTAATATGACTTGGACGAAAACTGAGTCTGCAACAACCACTTGGAATCATGCTTGGGGTTTGAGCGCCACTTTGTCATTTGAATTTACATTTGCAAAAGCTGAAGTCACAGTCTCATACTCGGGATCGTACGGCACCAGCTCCACGAAAGAGACATCCATCACCATGGGGGAAGAGACGGAGGTCACCATCCCACCTCATAAAAAGGTAACAGCTAATTTAATAATCAGCAAGCAGGAGGACTGTGACATCCCATTTACTGCTAAAATCAAGAAGATCAAGAGCAATGGAGAGGTGAAGGAGCTCACTGAACAGGGCATGTGGAGGGGTGTGATTTATGAAAACGTGAATGTTGACATCAAGGAGGAGAATCTGTGAGTGAAGTGGAGCAGTGATACTTAATAAGCAACATGCCTTCTTTTAATTTCCACAAATAAAAGAAAGGAAGAAATGAATATTAGTTTATCATCAGGAGGAATTATACCATGCATTCAATGTCCCAGCCCCCGTAACAGCAGAAGCAAGACCAGCGGAAAGATCATCCTCCTGTAATGAACTAAATGAGTTACCCTGATGTATATACAATCTTCTCTGGCTGTGTCTCTTATATCACTTACTTCAATTTTGTTAAATTTTCCCTTTTAATCAGACTCAATTTTGTGTTTTTTGTTTCTGCATAATTCACTTGTCAAACAGCAACATCTAGTGGATCACAGACGTTATAGCAGGCAGCCTGGATGAATTACAGTAAACGTGGTAGACACTGTTAGAAATGTACGTCAGTATGAATTTCAGGGTTAACCAAAAGTAAGCTAACTAATGTCTGGATATTATGCGCATATTAAATCTATAGTTTAAAAATATGTTGTCATTGTGTATGTGGGAAGTATATCAAATATATATTTTGTTAAATTTTTATCTCATTTATCCAACACTTTTACTTAAAACAGTTTACAGTAGAGGGGAGGATTACAGTTCGGGTCCGGGGAGTCCTACCCACAGCCTTTGCATTATAGACTAAATATCTAAATGTGTTTATTAGTATTTCTGTTGGTGGTGAAGAAAGAAAAATCCTCCCATTTTGCCGGTAATTGGGCAGACTGATAATCAAATGCTTTTCTTTGTTTTGTTTGTGACAGACTAATGTAAGGCTTTCTCTCTAAATAAATTTACGTAGAACAAAAGAAGACTTCTGAATTCACTTTTATGTTTGCCCAACCTTTGTTAAAAATTATTTCCAGGAAAAGTATTTGCTTAAAAATTCTACCAACAGTGTAAAAACGCGCTTCCTCCTATAGCTTACTCAAGGAGACCTGGAGATGTATGTAAGGTTCTGTGCGTTGTGTTTGTCAGGAATTACGACAGACAAGTCCGTTTTCAAACAAAGAGGAAGACGCCTTTGTGGATTTCATTCTGTACAGTGTATAATCCATCATGTTTGCTATTATCAGCTAGACAACACTTACGTTGACAGGGCACACATGATATAGTATTATGGTATTACTTATGTATTAACTAGCCACAAATTAAGTCTTAGTTACATACTAATCTCGTGTTAGTGCATTATTAATGTATCGTGAGGAAAGTTTTATCTCAATCAGGAACTCTATTTGTTAGTATGTCTGTAAATTCTGTAAACCTTTGTGAACTAGTCATGAATAACACATGTGAAATACTGATATCATGTTCGTTCATCATTAATGAATCATGACGCATCTTTCCGATATTTTCCGATGCCACGATGTTTTTTTAAGATGTCATTCGAACATTTTTTAACATATTAAAAAAACGGCAGCGATTTTTCATTCCCATTCCCACAACGAAATTCCAGTTCCGTCCGAATCCCACGATAGATTTATAAAAAATCCGGTCCGCTCCCAATCCCAGAATAATTAATCCGGCCCCTCCCGATCCCAAACCAGCAAACCTAGCTAATCACCTGGACTATGGTATTACGGCGAGCCTAATACCATAATAAGAGCACAAACAGAACTCCAACCATGCAGCAACAGTCCCTGCAACAAAACCCACACTTGTCTAGTTCATTTTAATCCATGTGAACTGAACTTTGAACTTTTGTTAAATGTGAAGATGCACCACATATGTTGGGGGCAGCATCCAGCTGAATGGTGTAAGCTTCTGTTCCTCTGTGCTTGTGGTCAGAAGGCTGCTGGCTTGAGCCCTCGTCTTAGCAGAAAAAACACATTTGATAATTCATTTTAATACTTGAAGGAAACATCATTTTAAATAAAAAAAATTGTGTGCCTGTATTGTTCTGTGCTTAATGTTATTTATAATATTGTTTGGTATTTTAAGAATATAATTGGAATGTATAATGTGCATTACGTAACCAATGAACCAATGAGAAGGGAGTATGTGTCCGAGGGTGGAAGGAAGTACGAAGTAAGGAGGAGGCAGAAGACGGGAGGAGGAGGCAGAAGACGGGAGGGATAACGGTGAAGTACACGGAGAGTGTATTTGCTAAAACCGCCTGTAAAAGTTCGCGTACATGATCGGCTAGATCATTAAAAAGTAACTGTATAGGTGGGAAAGTTTGTCGGTGGTTAAGTGTAACTTCGGAGTGAAGTTAACGGCTTGGGACACTGACAGAGGTTAAGAGAGTTCGCGCACGGTGGGTAAAGGTGCCTATGGTGGACGGAGCTGAAGTGTTAGCGGACAGCTAACAACGGGAGTGCCGGGCCAGCGACCCAGAGGACGCCGGATTCGCCGGACTTTTGCACTGGACTCATCTAACATCGCGACGGACGGATGCCGATGGATTCTCCTCATCTTCATCGTACAGGATTTCCACTTCTGTGATTCAGTGATATCCCGAAGGTTCCGGTACCTGGTTATCTTCCATATGTGGGAAGCCGCTATTCGGCGGGGCTACAGCGCACACGAGCGGCGTACGGGCCTGCAACGGTGAACATTTTGGGGTTTATGTATTCTAAATTTACGCCGGCTTTAGGTTATTTGAACGAATAGGTTCAAGAATTACTGAATATTGGTTTATGTGTAGGAGAACCAATAGTTTGAATTTGATTTAACGTAACGATATGGGAATAACTTGTAACTGGGAAAGTGTGTTAAATTCTTAAGGTATGTGATTAAGGTTCATTCAAGTAAGTACTGATATGGTTGTTTTATATTTCTGTGTGTGTGTATATTTCCCTGAATGAGGGTGCATTATTGGTTATACTTTGCATACGGGTAGTAGGTATTTTAGCGGTACCGATATTTCTGTTGGAGATATATTTACAATGATTAGTTAGAAAGCATATTTGTTAGTAAAACGGGTAACTACATATCTTTTGAAGGTTTATACCCTGGGTTTAACATTAGTTTTCATAGGGACATTAATACAAATAGCTTCCAGGACAAGAAAGCTCCTAAGTTTGATAAGTAAGGTAAATTATTTATTAGTAAGAGATTCCACCCATTACCAAGGGACCTGGGGTAGCTACCCCTATTGAAGGCCATGAGAGCAAAGGGGCCCTAAACTTACGTTAACAGGAGTAGCGTGGAGCAGAAGCACAGGTTTAGTATGTCGTGGACAAAAGCTGAGTCTGCAACAACAACAACTTTGGCTGCACAGCCTGCATTGATAAAGGTGCTGGAGTTTTGGGGTGTCTCTGTGAACGCAGGCAGTCTTTGCTCACTGATTTCCTTTTGTTTGTTGAGAACATTTGTCTTGGCTCTGAATGGAATCCTTTGTTGGAAAAAGAGGATATTAAACCTACCAAACTGAGAGCAATTAGGTCACTGCGCCGGTAATTATATATGCCTCTGATTTGTAAAATTGCTGAAGGCAAACATCAACGTTGTTTTGTTTTGTCGATCCTGGTAGTTGGACGTTATATGGCTGTTAAATAGGAATGGTTCTTATTACATGTTCATTCATGTTAAAAGTTGCATTAACTGTCAGTAAAATGTTATTATACAACAAGATATTCATTGAATGGGCCCTCTGACGATTTCTCATCTCCCCCCACAAGTCGGCGTCCTTGCATACCAGGACAGACAGCCTGCCAGCAAGCCCGCCAAATCCTCACCCTATACATTAACAATTTTTTTTGCTTTTTTCCGTTTTTTGTGGAACCTACACAATGAATTGCATTGAAAACATTGTCAGGGGATTGTTATAACTGGCTGTTTTAAGGAGTCGGTCAGGCATCTGTAAGGATGTAACGCTCAGTTATTCATATTTTTTAATTTTTCATTACTTGCACTATTCCTGCCACCACCCCTTTCTGACAGCACAATCCCCGAGGCTGTGTGGGGCTGGGAGGGAGGCGTCATATTTCTTCAGCTATATAAAAAGTCAGGATTAAGTGACATTTTAGTCACATTTTGCATGGATGTTTAAATGCAGCAAGCTCCTAAGAGGACAGGGTTATATTAGTGTGTAAGATAATCAATATAAGTTATTTCTGAAAAGGCTACATTTTGTGTTTTTTCATTTAACATACAGTATTACAGAAATACAAAGTGCACATTTGATTATTCATCTTAGTACTTGAAGGAAACATCATCTGCAGCCACAGGTCCACTGATCATCTTCTGTCTTTGGCCAGATTCAGAACTTCAGACGTTCCACCATCTTCTCAAGGAAGCAGCAGAAGTAGGAGCTCATCACCACAAATAAGCTCCACTCCTTTGGAGAGAGACAGCAGAAGCGAGTGCAGGTAAAGGCCGCTCTACATGCCCTGCTGCGTGTCTGCCCTGCTGCGTGTCTGCCCTGCTGCGTGTCTGCCCTGCTGCGTGTCTGCCTTGCATTACAGCCACTTATTTCCTTATTTTATAACTCATTCTATACAGGAAATATATTTGTGTTCATGAATCATAATTTGAATTTCAGGTTACAGGAAAAGATCATTTCTGAAGCAGAAAATGGTGAGCTGTGTTTCTTTGTCACAATAACTCTTAGTCTCTGTTTTCTTATTACATTTAAATTTTGCATTTCATGATACATTTTTCATGCATTGATCCTTCTATACATTTTAATATTTTGTAGGTTTATTGCCTGATATTCTGTCACTTCTCTCATGCACACAGACCACATTGGATGTGCTTTCTAAGTAAATGCCCAGTCCGAGTTTCGTTTCGATTAGCTGTGGTCTAATTCCAGGTGCTAGTAAATCAGACCCTATAATTACTGAAGCGTTCGCTAATAATGACTGCTGTCGGCCACAGCCGCGCCTTACAGATCCATTCGCTCCAAATCCCAAATGTTCAGACCACCGAGGGAGAGAGAACGCCCCCCAAATGCCCCCCCTCGGTGACACCAAGCCCCAGGTTCGGGGTCTTCACAGCCCCCGATCATCATCAATCCTTCTGCTACCTAGGGAGACCCGCATCCCAAATGCCCCCCCTTGGTGACACCAAGCCCCAGGTTCGGGGTCTTCACAGCCCCCGATCATGATCAGTTCTTCTGCTGCCTAAGGAGACCTGCACCCCAAAAGAACAGGAACAACATAAAAAACATTGACAATAACAGTACACCCCCTCCCAGTGACAGCGATACCACATGATTAGCGAATCATCTGTCCTGGTATAACTGTCCAGCACTGCATATATGCAGTTTGCATGTTCATCTCTTGTGCTTTTAACTTAAAAAACATGACATCTTTGTACACTAAGCTACACTGTTAGTTACACACTCCATTTTATATTTTTTTAACTGTTGTCAGTTAATAACCTTCCCTTTGTCTTAGGTTATTTTACAGAAAGCTGAATACACACAGTACTCCGGTTTCCCCCCACAGTCAAAGAACATGCTGAGGCTAATTGGAATTATCAAATTGCCTATAGGTGTGCATGTGTGTGTGACTGGTATGTGAGTGTGCCCTGCAATGGGTTGACCCCCCATCCTAGGTTGTCCCCCCCTTTGCACCCATTGTGTCCAGGATAGGCTCCGGACCCCCCGCAACCCTGAATAGGATAAGCAGTTTCAGAAAGATGGATGGATGGACATTTTACAATATTTTTAACTCCCAATCATCAGCTACTACAGCTCTATCAGTTTATGTGCCTTTACATTGGGTCCTTTGTAGATATGTGCAGTTTTTGTTTGTGTTTCAGGCAATTGTAGTTGGTTTCGGTCCACTTGAAGCCTTCATTGGGGCAGAAGAGGGAGTGGCTCTGACTGATGTCGATGACAAATACTGGAGTCCAGTCGACCGGAGGGGAGTATATACTATTGCATGCTGCAAGGAGACGAAAGACCCTTCATGCAAGTTTTTCTTAGAAAAGATTGGGGACCATAAAGTTCGTATGAGTGATCTGAGAGGGGTATACCTCAGTCGAGTTCACAGAGATGGTATCGACTTTATTGAGACATCTAAGAATCCCTCTGACGCATTTTGTGAATTTGAGGTTTTCACAAAAAGTGAGAAGGTTTTGTTTAAAGCTGACAATGGTAAATTTCTGAGTCGTGCTACCCGTGGACACCTCAACATCGAAGCTGCCAAGGACGGGCCAGACAAGTATTGTGAATTTACCCCAACCATCGGAGACGTCGTCAGTCCTAAGTTTGAGATCACCTCTGTGGGCTTCATGGATGTCCGTGAACTGATTCACATACCAGCTGTTGTCCAGAAAGAAACTTACGTTAACAGGAGTAGCGTGGAGCAGAAGCACAGGTTTAGTATGTCGTGGACAAAAGCTGAGTGTGCAACAACCACTTGGAATCATACTTGGGGTTTGAACTCCACTCTGACTTTTGATTGTGCATTTATAAAAGCAGCAATCTCAATCTCATACTCGGGATCGTACGGCACCAGCTCCACGAAACAGACATCCATCACCTTGGGCAAAGAGACGGAGGTCACCATCCCACCCCATAAAAAGATAACTGTTAAATTAGTAGTCAACAAACAGGAAAACTGTCAGGTCCCATTTACTGCTAAAATTAAGAAGATTAAGAGCAGTGGAGATGTACAGGAGCTCACTGAACAGGGTACATGGAGGGGGGTGATTTATGAAAATGTGATTGTTGAAGTTGAGGAGGAGGATTTGTGAAGAGCAGTAATCAGATATAACAGCAACATCTCCCCTAAGCAAGCTAGTGAAATATATGTAATAAAGATTAAGCTAGTAATTCATGTACTTTAAATGTAATTTCTAAGTAAATTCCCTGTCTATGAGTGGTGTGCTGTTATTTTGGTATAATGGAGAGTAAGGGCTTCCTTCTTGATTGTACCATAAGTATGTTGATGCTTCTGCAACTTTTCTGAAAAACAGAAAATGGGGTGGTCCACCCCATCTTTGTCTTCCTGCAGAAGAACAGCTCCTTACCACTGTCACACCCTGTGCATCCCACCCAAATTGTTGATCTATAAAATGCATAAAAACTACACATTCTATCACCCCAAGAGAAAACTACATTTTTATAGCACGGCTCACATTTTTGCATCGGTGTGAGTTTGAATTCTTGACTCAGAGGGATATTAAGCTTAAACACCTGGTTTCTGACTACAGCTTCAGCTTAGTGTCACTCGTTACCATCTGCTCTGCATTTGGATCCTGAAATCCAGTGAGGCTCTATTACAGTTATAAATCACAGTTATTAATTGGTCACTGGTGTGAGGTTTTTATTTAATGCTTCCAAAGACCATATTTCTGCATATTACATGAACCTGTCGTCTCCTCGCCCAACACCTAGAAATTCTGTCCATTAAAGTTACGAACGGAACCGGTGACGAAGGGCAGCCCTGCTACAGCCCACCACCCACCGAGAATGAGTCTGACGTACTGCTGGTGATGTGAACCAAACTCGTTCCGTTTATACAGGGACCTGTTGGTCCATGACAACGGGCCCCGTACCCCATACTCCTGATAACCCCCCCCCCCATACACGATCGTATGCTTTTTCCAAGTCAACAAAGCACATGTAGACTGGCTGGGCAAACTCCCATGACCCACCCCCCCCCCCCCCCCCCCCCAGTAACCTTGTGATGGTGCAGAGCTGGTCCAGTGCTCCATGTGTCTAAGACCAGATATGGACATCAGTGCTCCACCTGATATATATGGCTCCTAACCTCCACGATCCCTCCTACAGGGGTTGGGCCAACCGGAGTGTGGACGCATGTAACCCTTTTGGGTGGAGACCCAGATGAGGTGTGGACGCATGTAACCCTATTGGGCTTTCCCTGGCTGGGCCCCAAGGGTAGAGACCCAGTCACCAGGTGTTCACCCATGAGCTCCCCCCCAGGCCTGGCTCCAGGGCGGGCCTCTGGTCTCCCCGATCTGGGCGGAGTCACACAGTCCTTTCTGGTATTCTTCATGGCTGTCTACGTGAAGCCTACTTAGTCTGGCCATTCACCTACGACCAAATTGCTCCTGACATCAAGGCTCCTAAACAATTTCCTAAAAATTCCAAAAATGTTCAGGTAGGTGAGGTTCGGCTGATGGATTGACAGCTGTGTGGGGGTGGAAGGGAGGGGTCACCTTCAACCTGATAAAGATCGAGTCACATTTTAGTCAAAATCTATTTGGATGGGCAAAATGAATCTCATCCCTAAGAAGAGAGAGATACTAGTATGTAAGAGGAAAAGAAGTGATATAATCCATTTTGGGGTTTCATTCGATTAGCTGTTGTCTAATTTGTACAAGATAAACGACATAATAAACAATAAAGGCTCGTTGTGCTTGTAAAAATGCGCTTCCTGTTCTAGTTTAGTGATGGAGACCTGGAGGTTTTATGTAACGTACTGTGTGTGGTCTTTGTCAGGAATCTCTGCCTCCGTTTGCCTAAATCTGTCTGAAACAGGAAGCTGACTTTAGGGGTTTGACTCTGCATTGTATTATCCTGCGTGTTTGCAATTATTAACTATATACTAGCAAATGCGTAATGCTCAAGGTCTACTGAAGTTATAAATCGAGTACGCCTACTTTTAGACACTCTGATTCGCAGAAGAGCCAAAAGCGTGAAGTGAGGAAAGCCTCGGCTCTCTCACGCGATGCCAAAGGTGGTGGGGGGGGGGCGTTCGTTGGACGTGCTCATATTTTTGCTGAACGGTGTATTGAACGAATCAGTTTCCAGCTAATGAATGTGATCGTAAATGTTTTTCGCTGTTTTATGGTGGCGCCTGGCAGGTGTGCGGCTGGGCTGGTACCGCGCCAACAATTCCAAATATGTTGCCGCTGGTTCCGCTGAAGGCAGTTCGTCTGAACATTTGAATGACATTTATGAACAAATCAGTACAGATTCCAAGAGAAAACAATCCCTCATTTTCATGCAAAATGTGTTTGAAAGGTTTGAAAAAACAGGTCCGAACATCAACCATATTTGCAACGAATTTGAAACGACACATGGAGTTGAAGCAGGCGAGTATATCATATCTCTGAGACACCGTCTTTTTTCACTTTCTGTATGAAAAAATGACATCAAGCTGAATTCAGTCTGTAAACTGATCTAATCTGTGTTGTCCTGCTTTATGATACATTAGGCGCTAAAACAGCTACTCACTTCCGTTTTTCTTGACTTTTAACAGTAGTATACAGTAATTCATTGAGTTTGGGAAGCAGCAATGATTGAGGGCTGGGGATGGATGGATAGCAGAAGATTCTATGGAGAAAGAATTTCTCTTTTAAAAAATCTGGAAAAATGAATGTGAAATGGGGGCAACAAGTTGCCTGAATTCCTTCAATAAGCCAGTTTAAACCTTCAAAGGAGAGAGAAATATTATATATTCCCAGTCTCGCCGGCAGTGTTGGGCATACAGGCTAAATGTTTTATCAAAACATTTTAACACATGGTTGTTCCTCCTGGAACCCCAATGATTGCACAATACCTGCCATCTATGTGACTCTTGAATTTTTTTTCTAATCGGTCATCTTTCTGAAGACGTAAAAGAGTAGTAAAAGAAAGCATCCTGTTTCCTCTCCTGCCAGTAGGTGTCGCCACAGTTGTCCTTTTCATCTTAATGATTAGTGTTACACATAGATAATAATTTGCCGCTCTGTTCTGGCTTTTGACTCTGTCACCGGTTACCGTCTGCTCCGCATTTGGATTCCCAGGTCGTCTGAGGCTCTCTTACAGTTATAAATAAGTTATTACAGGGTCTCTGGTGTGAGATTTCTGTTTAATGCACCAAAACCGCAAATTCCCGCATAGCCCACCAACAAGCCTGTCATATTCTCACGCTGTAATTTTTGAAAAATGTTTCTGGGGAATCTGAGAAATTCCTCCACGCACACGCCCACGAGCTCCCCCCCCCCCCCAGGCCTGGCGCCAGGACAGGGCCCTGGTCTCCCCAATCATGGTGGGGCCACATAGTCCTTTATGGTATTCTTCATGGGAGTCTCTGTGAAGCATACTTTGTCTGGTCACTCACCTCGGACCAGTATGCCTTGGGAGACCCTACTGGGGCGATAACCCCTGACATCACAGCTCCTGTATTTTCTGGGGAATCCGCCAAACGAAATGCACTGAAAAGTTTGTTGGTGGGGTGAATATTAGGGGTCATTCAGGCATTTTGAGTCCCTATTACAGGTTAAACTGACCCCCCCTTTCTGGCTCTCGTAATCGCTAAGGCGCCTTCCTCATATAACAAATTACAAAGAGACTCAAAATTCCAAAAATGTTCAGGTAGGTGAGGTTCGGCTGATGGATTGACAGCTGTGTGGGGGTGGAAGGGAGGGGTTATTTGTCTTCAACTAGATAAAAAGTCGAGATTTAGCAGCGTCTTACTCACATTCTGGTTGGATGCAGCAAATGAAGCGAAGCTCCTAAGAGGACAGAGAGACACTGGTACGTAAGAGGAAAATAACTACATTCTACTTTTAAAAAGGATACAGTACTCCGTGTTTTTAGTGTAACATACAGTATTTCTGAAAAAGTAAAGTACACATTTCATAATTCCTTTTAACACTTGAAAGAAGCGTCACTTACAGCCAAAGGTCCACTGATCATCTTCTGTCTTTGGCCAGATTCAGAACTTCAGACGTTCCACCATCTTCTCAAGGAAGCAGCAGAAGTAGGAGCTCATCACCACAAATAAGCTCCACTCCTTTGGAGAGAGACAGCAGAAGCGAGTGCAGGTAAGGGCAGCTCTACATGGCCTGCTGCGTGTCTGCCCTGCTGCGTGTCTGCCCTGCTGCGTGTCTGTCCTGCTGCGTGTCTGCCCTGCTGCGTGTCTGCCCTGCTGCGTGTCTGTCCTGCTGCGTGTCTGTCCTGCTGCGTGTCTGCCCTGCTGTGTGTCTGCCCTGCTGCGTGTCTGTCCTGCTGCGTGTCTGTCCTGCTGCGTGTCTGTCTTGCTGTGGTCTGGCATCCATTACAGCTTCTTATTGTGACCTTATTTCATAACTCATTCTGTACAGAAAATATATTTGCGTTCATGAATCATAATTTGAATTTCAGGTTACAGGAAAAGATCATTTCTGAAGCAGAAAATGGTGAGCTGTGTTTCTTTGTCACAATAACGCTTAATCTCTGTTTTCTTATTACATTTAAATTTTGCATTTCATGATACATTTCTCATGCATTGATCATTCTGTACATATTTTGTAGGTTTATTGCCTGATATTCTGTCACTTCTCTCATGCACACAGACCACATTGGATGTGCTTTCTAAGTAAATGCCCAGTCCGAGTTTCATTTCGATTAGCTGTGGTCTAATTCCAGGTGCTAGTAAATCAGACCCTATAATTACTGAAGCGTTCGCTAATAATGACTGCTGTCGGCCACAGCCGCTCCTTACAGATCCATTCGCTCCAAACCCCAAATGTTCAGACCACCGAGGGAGAGAGAACGCCCCCCAAATGCCCCCCCTCGGTGACACCAAGCCCCAGGTTCGGGGTCTTCACAGCCCCCCGATCATGATCAGTTATTCTGCTGCCTAGGGAGACCCCCCACCTCCCCCGAAAAAAAGCAGGAACAACAAACAAAAAACACATTATTTAATTATCATGCTCATTCTGGGGAAGAAATTTGAAGGGCCAACTAAGTAAATGAATGTATCACTGTGACAGTGATGTGCGGGTAGGACTGTCCAGCACTGCATATGTGCAGTTTGTATGTTCATCTGTTAAAAACATTACTCTATGGTATATTTTAGTAGTTGCACATTAGATATTTTCATGTGTTTTCATATAGGGTACGATCTTGTCAGTTAATAACCTTCCTTTTCTCTTGCAAGTTATTTTACAGAGCACTGAATACACACATTTTGCAAAATTGTTACCTCCCAATCACCAACTGTTACTGCTCTATTAGTTTAAGTACTTATATACTAGGTCCTTTGTAGATATGTGCATTTTTTGTTTGTGTTTCAGGCAATTGTGGCTGGTTTCGGTCCACTTGAAGTGTATATTGGGGCAGAAGAGGGAGTGGCTCTGACTGATGTCAATGACAAATACTGGAGCCCGATTGAACGGAATGGAATATATCCTATTGAGTGCTGCAAGGAGGCAAAAGACCCTTGGTGCAAGTTCCTCATAGAAAAGGTCGGGCACCATAGAGTTCGCATGACAGATCTGAGAGGGGTATACCTCAGTCGAGTTTACAGAGATAGTATCAACTTCATTGAGGCAGCTAAGAATCCCCCTGACATATGTTGTGAATTTGAAGTTTTTGTGAAGGATGGGAAGGTTTTGTTCAAAGCTGACAATGGTAAATATCTGAGTCTCATTGCCCGTGGAAACCTCAACATCGAAGCTGCCAAGGATGGACCGGACAAGTATTGTGAATTTACCCCAACCATCGGAGACATCGTCAGTCCTAAGTTTGAGATCATCTCTGTGGACTTCAAGAATGTCCTTCCACTGACTCAAAAACCAAATGTGGTGAAGACAGAAACCTACACAAACAGCAGTAGCGTGGGACAGAAGCACAAGTTTAATATGACTTGGACGAAAACTGAGTCTGCAACAACCACTTGGAATCATGCTTGGGGTTTGAGCTCCACTGTGTCTTCTGAATTTACATTTGCAAAAGCTGAAGTCACAGTCTCATACTCGGGATCGTACGGCACCAGCTCCACGAAACAGACATCCATGACCTTGGGGGAAGAGACGGAGGTCACCATCCCACCTCATAAAAAGGTAACAGCTAATTTAATAGTCACCAAGCAGGAGGACTGTAACATCCCATTTACTGCTAAAATCAAGAAGATCAAGAGCAATGGAGAGGTGAAGGAGCTCACTGAACAGGGCACGTGGAGGGGTGTGCTTTATGAAAACGTGAATGTTGACATCAAGGAGGAGAATCTGTGAGTGAAGTGGAGCAGTGATACTTAATAAGCAACATGCCTTCTTCTAATTATCCACAAATAAAAGAAAGGAAGAAATGAATATTAGTTTATCATTAGGAGGAATTATACCATCCCAGCCCCCGTAACAGCAAAAGCAAGACCAGCGGAAAGATCATCCTCCTGTAATGAACTAAATGAGTTACCCTGATGTATATACAATCTTCTCTGGCTGTGTCTCTTATATCACTTACTTCAATTTTGTTAAATTTTCCCTTTTAATCAGACTCAATTTTGTGTTTTTTGTTTCTGCATAATTCACTTGTCAAACAGCAACATCTAGTGGATCACAGACGTTATAGCAGGCAGCCTGGATGAATTACAGTAAACGTGGTAGACACTGTTAGAAATGTACGTCAGTATGAATTTCAGGGTTAACCAAAAGTAAGCTAACTAATGTCTGGATATTATGCGCATATTAAATCTATAGTTTAAAAATATGTTGTCATTGTGTATGTGGGAAGTATATCAAATATATATTTTGTTAAATTTTTATCTCATTTATCCAACACTTTTACTTAAAACAGTTTACAGTAGAGGGGAGGATTACAGTTCGGGTCCCGGGGATTCCTACCCACAGCCTTTGCATTATAGACTAAATATCTAAATGTGTTTATTAGTATTTCTGTTGGTGGTGAAGAAAGAAAAATCCTCCCATTTTGCCGGTAATTGGGCAGACTGATAATCAAATGCTTTTCTTTGTTTTGTTTGTGACAGACTAATGTAAGGCTTTCTCTCTAAATAAATTTACGTAGAACAAAAGAAGACTTCTGAATTCACTTTTATGTCTGCCCAACCTTTGCTAAAAATTATTTCCAGGAAAAGTATTTGCTTAAAAATTCTACCAACAGTGTAAAAACGCGCTTCCTCCTATAGCTTACTCAAGGAGACCTGGAGATGTATGTAAGGTTCTGTGCGTTGTGTTTGTCAGGAATTACGACAGACAAGTCCGTTTTCAAACAAAGAGGAAGACGCCTTTGTGGATTTCATTCTGTACAGTGTACAATCCATCATGTTTGCTATTATCAGCTAGACAACACTTACGTTGACAGGGCACACATGATATAGTATTATGGTATTACTTATGTATTAACTAGCCACAAATTAAGTCTTAGTTACATACTAATCTCGTGTTAGTGCATTATTAATGTATCGTGAGGAAAGTTTTATCTCAATCAGGAACTCTATTTGTTAGTATGTCTGTAAATTCTGTAAACCTTTGTGAACTAGTCATGAATAACACATGTGAAATACTGATATCATGTTCGTTCATCATTAATGAATCATGACGCATCTTTCCGATATTTTCCGATGCCACGATGTTTTTTTAAGATGTCATTCGAACATTTTTTAACATATTAAAAAAACGGCAGCGATTTTTCATTCCCATTCCCACAACGAAATTCCAGTTCCGTCCGAATCCCACGATAGATTTATAAAAAATCCGGTCCGCTCCCAATCCCAGAATAATTAATCCGGCCCCTCCCGATCCCAAACCAGCAAACCTAGCTAATCACCTGGACTATGGTATTACGGCGAGCCTAATACCATAATAAGAGCACAAACAGAACTCCAACCATGCAGCAACAGTCCCTGCAACAAAACCCACACTTGTCTAGTTCATTTTAATCCATGTGAACTGAACTTTGAACTTTTGTTAAATGTGAAGATGCACCACACATGTTGGGGGCAGCATCCAGCTGAATGGTGTAAGCTTCTGTTCCTCTGTGCTTGTGGTCAGAAGGCTGCTGGCTTGAGCCCTCGTCTTAGCAGGAAAAACAGATTTGATCATTCATTTTAATACTTGAAGGAAACATCATTTTAAATAAAAAAAATTGTGTGCCTGTATTGTTCTGTGCTTAATGTTATTTATAATATTGTTTGGTATTTTAAGAATATAATTGGAATGTATAATGTGCATTACGTAACCAATGAACCAATGAGAAGGGAGTATGTGTCCGAGGGTGGAAGGAAGTACGAAGTAAGGAGGAGGGAGAGGCGGGAAGAGAAGAGAGGAGAGATAACGGTGAAGTACACGGAGAGTGTATTTGCTAAAACCGCCTGTAAAAGTTCGCGTACATGATCGGCTAGATCATTAAAAAGTAACTTTATGGGTGGTAAAGTTTGTCGGTGGTTAAGTGTAACTTCGGAGTGAAGTTAACGGCTTGGGACACTGACAGAGGTTAAGAGAGTTCGCGCACGGTGGGTAAAGGTGCCTATGGTGGCCGGAGCTGAAGTGTTAGCGGACAGCTAACAACGGGAGTGCCGGGCCAGCGACCCAGAGGACGCCGGATTCGCCGGACTTTTGCACTGGACTCATCTAACATCGCGACGGACGGATGCCGATGGATTCTCCTCATCTTCATCGTACAGGATTTCCACTTCTGTGATTCAGTGATATCCCGAAGGTTCCGGTACCTGGTTATCTTCCATATGTGGGAAGCCGCTATTCGGCGGGGCTACAGCGCACACGAGCGGCGTACGGGCCTGCAACGGTGAACATTTTGAGGTTTATGTATTCTAAATTTACGCCGGCTTTAGGTTATTTGAACGAATAAGTTCAAGAATTACTGAATATTGGTTTATGTGTAGGAGAACCAATAGTTTGAATTTGATTTAAGGTAACGATATGGGAATAACTTGCAACTGGGAAAGTGTGTTAAATTCTTAAGGTATGTGATTAAGGTTCATTCAAGTAAATAGTGATATGGTGGTTTTATATTTCTGTGTGTGTGTATATTTCCCTGAATGAGTGTGCATTATTGGTTATACTTTGCATACTGGTAGTAGGTATTATAGGGGTACCGATATTTCTGGGGGAGATATATTTACAATGATTAGTTAGAAAGCATATTTGTTAGTAAAACGGGTAACTACATATCTTTTGAAGGTTTATACCCTGGGTTTAACATTAGTTTTCATAGGGACATTAATGCAAATAGCTTCCAGGACAAGAAAGCTCCTAAGTTTGATAAGTAAGGTAAATTATTTATTAGTAACAGATTACACCCATTACCAAGGGACCTGGGGTAGCTACCCCTATTGAACGCCATGAGAGCAAAGGGGCCCTACACTTACGTTAACAGGAGTAGCGTGGAGCAGAAGCACAGGTTTAGTGTGTCCTGGACAAAAGCTGAGTCTGCAACAACAACAACTTTGGCTGCACAGCCTGCATTGATAAAGGTGCTGGAGTTTTGGGGTGTTTTTGTGAACGCAGGCAGTCTTTGCTCACTGATTTCCTTTTGTTTGTTGAGAACATTTGTTTTGGCTCTGAATGGAATCCTTTGTTGGAAAAAGAGGATATTAAACCTACCAAACTGAGAGCAATTAGGTCACTGCGCCGGTAATTATATATGCCTCTGATTTGTAAAATTGCTGAAGGCAAACATCAACGTTGTTTTGTTTTGTCGATCCTGGTAGTTGGACGTTATATGGCTGTTAAATAGGGATGGTTGTTATTACATGTTCATTCATGTTAAAAGTTGCATTAACTGTCAGTAAAATGTTATTATACAACAAGATATTCATTGAATGGGCCCTCTGACGATTTCTCATCTCCCCCCACAAGACGGCGTCCCTGCATACCAGGACAGACAGCCTGCCAGCAAGCCCGCCTAATCCTCACCCTATACATTAACAATTTTTTTTGCTTTTTTCCGTTTTTTGTGGAACCTACACAATGAATTGCATTGAAAACATTGTCAGGGGATTGTTATAACTGGCTGTTTTAAGGAGTCGGTCAGGCATCTGTAAGAATGTAACGCTCAGTTATTCATATTTTTTAATTTTTCATTACTTGCACTATTCCTGCCACCACCCCTTTCTGACAGCACAATCCCCGAGGCTGTGTGGGGCTGGGAGGGAGGGGTCATATTTCTTCAGCTATATAAAAAGTCAGGATTAAGTGACATTTTAGTCACATTTTGCATGGATGTTTAAATGCAGCAAGCTCCTAAGAGGACAGGGTTATATTAGTGTGTAAGATAATCAATATAAGTTATTTATGAAAAGGCTACATTTTGTGTTTTTTCATTTAACATACAGTATTACAGAAATACAAAGTGCACATTTAATTATTCATCTTAGTACTTGAAGGAAGCATCATCTGCAGCCACAAGTCCACTGATCATCTTCTGTCTTTGGCCAGATTCAGAACTTCAGACGTTCCACCATCTTCTCAAGGAAGCAGCAGAAGTAGGAGCTCATCACCACAAATAAGCTCCACTCCTTTGGAGAGAGACAGCAGAAGCGAGTGCAGGTAAAGGCCGCTCTACATGCCCTGCTGCGTGTCTGCCCTGCTGCGTGTCTGCCCTGCTGCGTGTCTGCCCTGCTGCGTGTCTGTCCTGCTGCGTGTCTGTCCTGCTGCGTGTCTGTCCTGCTGCGTGTCTGTCCTGCTGCGTGTCTGTCCTGCTGCGTGTCTGTCCTGCTGCGTGTCTGCCCTGCTGCGTGTCTGCCCTGCATTACAGCCACTTATTTCCTTATTTTATAACTCATTCTATACAGGAAATATATTTGTGTTCATGAATCATAATTTGAATTTCAGGTTACAGGAAAAGATCATTTCTGAAGCAGAAAATGGTGAGCTGTGTTTCTTTGTCACAATAACTCAGTCTCTGTTTTCTTATTACATTTAAATTTTGCATTTCATGATACATTTTTCATGCATTGATCATTCTGTACATTTTAATATTTTGTAGGTTTATTGCCTGATATTCTGTCACTTCTCTCATGCACACAGACCACATTGGATGTGCTTTCTAAGTAAATGCCCAGTCTGAGTTTCATTTCGATTAGCTGTGGTCTAATTCCAGGTGCTAGTAAATCAGACCCTATAATTACTGAAGCGTTCGCTAATAATGACTGCTGTCGGCCACAGCCGCTCCTTACAGATCCATTCACTCCAAACCCCAAATGTTCAGACCACCGAGGGAGAGAGAACGCCCCCCAAATGCCCCCCCTCGGTGACACCAAGCCCCAGATTCGGGGTCTTCACAGCCCCCGATCATGATCAGTTATTCTGCTGCCTAGGGAGACCTGCACCCCAAAAGAACAGGAACAACATAAAAAACATTGACAATAACAGTACACCCCCTCCCAGTGACAACGATACCACATGATTAGCGAATCATCTGTCCTGGTATAACTGTCCAGCACTGCATATGTGCAGTTTGCATGTTCATCTCTTGTGCTTTTAACTTAAAAAACATGACATCTTTGTACACTAAGCTACACTGTTAGTTACACACTCCATTTTATATTTTTTTAACTGTTGTCAGTTAATAACCTTCCCTTTGTCTTAGGTTATTTTACAGAACGCTGAATACACACAGTACTCCGGTTTCCCCCCACAGTCCAAAAACATGCTGAGGCTAATTGGAATTATCAAATTGCCTATAGGTGTGCATGTGTGTGTGACTGGTATGTGAGTGTGCCCTGCAATGGGTTGACCCCCCATCCTAGGTTGTCCCCCCCTTTGTACCCATTGTGTCCAGGATAGGCTCCGGACCCCCCGCAACCCTGAATAGGATAAGCAGTTTCAGAAAAATGGATGGATGGACATTTTACAATATTTTTAACTCCCAATCATCAGCTACTACAGCTCTATCAGTTTAAGTGCCTTTACATTGGGTCCTTTGTAGATATGTGCATTTTTTGTTTGTGTTTCAGGCAATTGTAGTTGGTTTCGGTCCACTTGAAGCCTTCATTGGGGCAGAAGAGGGAGTGGCTCTGACTGATGTCGATGACAAATACTGGAGTCCAGTTGACCGGAGGGGAGTATATACTATTGCATGCTGCAAGGAGACGAAAGACCCTTCATGCAAGTTTTTCTTAGAAAAGATTGGGGACCATAAAGTTCGTATGAGTGATCTGAGAGGGGTATACCTCAGTCGAGTTCACAGAGATGGTGTCGACTTTATTGAGACATCTAAGAATCCCTCCGACGCATTTTGTGAATTTGAGGTTTTCACAAAAAGTGAGAAGGTTTTGTTTAAAGCTGACAATGGTAAATTTCTGAGTCGTGCTACCCGTGGACACCTCAACATCGAAGCTGCCAAGGACGGGCCAGACAAGTATTGTGAATTTACCCCAACCATTGGAGACGTCGTCAGTCCTAAGTTTGAGATCACCTCTGTGGGCTTCATGGATGTCCGTGAACTGATTCACATACCAGCTGTTGTCCAGAAAGAAACTTACGTTAACAGGAGTAGCGTGGAGCAGAAGCACAGGTTTAGTATGTCGTGGACAAAAGCTGAGTGTGCAACAACCACTTGGAATCATACTTGGGGTTTGAACTCCACTCTGACTTTTGATTGTGCATTTATAAAAGCAGCAATCTCAATCTCATACTCGGGATCGTACGGCACCAGCTCCACGAAACAGACATCCATCACCTTGGGCAAAGAGACGGAGGTCACCATCCCACCCCATAAAAAGATAACTGTTAAATTAGTAGTCAACAAACAGGAAAACTGTCAGGTCCCATTTACTGCTAAAATTAAGAAGATTAAGAGCAGTGGAGATGTACAGGAGCTCACTGAACAGGGTACATGGAGGGGGGTGATTTATGAAAATGTGATTGTTGAAGTTGAGGAGGAGGATTTGTGAAGAGCAGTAATCAGATATAACAGCAACATCTCCCCTAAGCGAGCTGGTGAAATACATGTAATAAAGATGAATCTAGAAATTCATGTACTTTACAACCAACATGGAAGAGTCTTACTGGATAAATTACCCTGATGGTCATACAGTCCTGTCTGACTGTGTCTCATATATGTCATGACCTGCTCATACCATCCCCTTCATTACCTCGTGTGGAATTCCGACGTGAGCAGCTGTCCCGTCTTATTCCTGATCAGTCCCTTGTATTTAGTCCGTGTTCGAGTCTGTTTCCCCAGTCCTGTCGTAGACGTTTTTACCGTGTTGCTCTGCCAACAATAACCCCCCTTGATTTTGTGTCTCCATGTGCCTGACCCTGATTCCCCGCTTCCTGTTTGCTCTCCCTGCACACGGTCGTCACAATATAAGCTTACCGTACTGCTCTAATTTTGTTAAATTTTCCTTTTTACTTTTAATTTACTTTTGAAATATGGTCAAACATTATTAATTTGTAAAATGTGTTTTTCTCGCTGTGCCCTATGCATATCGTACATGTATATTTTTTATCTTTTAGAGATGTGCAGTGAATGAACAAGCTAATTCTTTTGCACTTGTCTCGCTCTCTGATCAAACCTACTGATACAATAACATTGAAGAACAAACCTTTATGGACCGAAGCGCCCTGCATGCTGTGTGGTTAATGCGAAGTGCTTCCACACAAATGATGCTTTTGCTCTGTAGTTGGACTTTCACCCTCTATGCTTCACCATCCTTCCAGCATATTGCCGACAGATCGATTAGGAAAGTTTAAATCAATGCTTTTTAATAATCGTGTAATCGAGTTTAATTGAATAATCGTGACAGCTCTGCACATTTCGTATGTTAATCATTCTATATATTTTAATACTTTGTAGGCTTATTGCTTGACATCCTGTCATTTTTTTCTTATCCACTTTAAACGTAATTTCTAAATAAATGCCCTGTCTGTGAATGGTGTGGTGTTATTTTGATATAATGGAGAGTAAGGGCTTCCTTCTTAATTCAACCAAGGAGACCTCAATCGTTTGAGTCGACAAGAGTGTTTATCTTTTAGAACAATGTGAATGTACGGAAAAGTGATTTGGTGAAGCCCGTCTCTTGGTTGTCGGCTCCATTGTCACTGAAGCTGACAGATCTGGCTGGGAGATCAGGCAGGAGGCGAAGGAGCTGACCCTGGGCCAGGACGGGGAGCCGAAGGCGGTGCAGGGGAGGAGGTGGGCGGACTGAATTTCTGCTGCCTTAGCAAGTAGTTTCTACCAACATCAACGTTAATGTTAGGGCTTTGGAGGTGGAGGCACTAACCATGCTGATGTTGCCAAATGCTGATGTTGCCAATTCCATTGATATCTTCAGAGGGGTGGCATGGTGGTGCAGTGGTTAGCACTGTTGCCTCACACCTCTGAGACCCAGGTTCAAGTCTCCGTCTGGGTTACATGTGTGCAGAGTTTGCATGTTCTCCCCATGTCGTCGTGGGGTTTCCTCCAGGTACTCCGGTTTCTCCCCACAGTCCAAAAACATGCTGAGGCTAATTGTAGTTGCTAAATTGCCCGAAGGTGTGCATGTGTGAGTGGATGATGTGTGAGTGTGCCCTGCGATGGGCTGGCCCCCCATCCTGGGTTGTTCCCTGCCTCGTGCCCATTGCTTCCGGGATAGGATCCGGACCCCCCGCGACCCAGTAGGATAAGCGGTTTGGAAAATGGATGGATGGATATCTTCAGAATATGTATCAATGGAAATGAGATTCAGCAGGATCATTATCCTCTCTCGGAGTCTGAAGAGAGTGACAGTGAGAATGGTTTAGTAAATTCACGCTTTATTAATGAGTGGAATGGTAACGTTAACTTTGGCTGCACAGCCTGCATTGATAAGGGTGCTGGAGTTTTGGGGTATGGCTGTGAACGTAGGCAGTCTTTGGTCACTGATAGGCCGGTATGTGACAACGGTGCCTATTTCCTTTCGTTTGTTGAGATCATTCGTCTTGACTTTGAATAGAATCTTTTGTTGGAAAAAGAGCATAAAATCACAAAACCGACAGCATTTGTGTTATTGTGCTGGTTATTACACGCTTCTCTGATTTGTAAGACTGTTGAAGGAAAACATCGACCTTGTTTTTGTTTTGTGCATTCATGTCCATTCATGTTAAATGTTGCATTGAATGGGGCATCTGACTATTTCTCATTACCTCCCACAAGACAAAACCTTTGCTCTGCCTGAGAGCATGTCCCTGTATACCAGGAAAAACAGCTTGTTTGTACACGAGCAGACAAGTACGAGCCTGAAAAATTCTCACCTTAGACATTTTCTTATTTTTTAGATTTCTTTGTGGAACCTGCACAATGAATTGCATTGAAAGCATTGTCAGGGGATTAATGTTAGTACTGGCTGTTTTAAGGAGTCAGTCAGGCATCTGTAAGAATGTAACGCTCAGTTACTTATATTTAAAAACTTTTCATTACCTGCACTATTCCTGCCACCACCCCTTTCTGACAGCATAATCCCCGAGGCTGTGGGGGGTGGGGGTGGGAGGGAGGAGTCATATTTCTTCAGCTATATAAAAAGTCAAGATTAAGTGACATTTTAATCACATTTTGGTTGGACATTCCAAACATCTTAGGAGCAGCCAGCTCCTAAGAGGACAGGATTATGCTAAGATAATCAATAAAAGTCATTTCTGAAAAGAATACTGTATTCTGTTTTTATTTAACATACAGTATTACAGAATAACAAAGTACACATTTGATTATTCCTCTTGAAGGAAGCATCATTTGCAGCCACAGGTCCACTGATCATCTTCTGTCTTTGGCCAGATTCAGAACTTCAGACGTTCCACCATCTTCTCAAGGAAGCACCAGAAGTAGGAGCTCATCACCAAAAATAAGCTCCACTCCTTTGGAGAGAGACAGCAGAAGCGAGTGCAGGTAAGGGCCGCTCTACATGGCCTGCTGCGTGTCTGTCCTGCTGCGTGTCTGTCCTGCTGCCTGTCTGCCCTGCTGCGTGTCTGCCCTGCTGCGTGTCTGCCCTGCTGCGTGTCTGTCCTGCTGCCTGTCTGTCCTGCTGCGTGTCTGCCCTGCTGCGTGTCTGCTGCGCTCATGATTCATAATTTGAATTTCAGGTTACAGGAAAAGATCATTTCTGAAGCAGAAAATGGTGAGCTGTGTTTCTTCGTCATAAATAACTCAGTCTCTGTTTTCTTATTACATTTAAATTAGCATTTCCAGATACGTTTCTCATGCATTGATCACTCTGTACATTTTAATATGTTGTAGGTTTATTGCCTGATATTCTGTCACTTCTCTCATGCACACAGACCACAAATGCCCAGTCTGAGCTTCATTTCGATTAGCTGTTGTCTAATTTCAGGTGCTAGTAAATCAGACCCTATAATTACTGAAGCGTTCGCTAATAATGACTGCTGTCGGCCACAGCCGCTCCTTACAGATCCATTCGCTGCAAAGCACTCCAAGTGAACATACCAGAAATCCCCCCCCCTCCCGGTGACAGGTTTGGGGTCTCCAAAGTCCCCAATCATCATCAGTTCTTCTGCTGCCTAGGGAGACCAGGCAAAAACGACAAAAACACAAAACATTGACAATAACAGTACACCCCCTCCCAGTGACAGCGATACCACATGATTAGCGAATCATCTGTGCTGGTATAACTGTCCAGTACTGCATATGTGCAGTTTGCATGTTCATCTCCTGATCTGATGTTAAAACATTATTTTATTATATACTATGTGGTACATTCTGTTAGTTAAAAGCTCAATGTCATATTTTCATGCAGGGTACGATGCAAGCTGTTGTGATTTAATAACCTTCTCATTCTCTTGCAAATTATTTTACAGAACACTGAATACGTACATTTTACAATATTGTTAACTCCCGATCACTAACTGTTACTGCTGTATTATTTTAATTACCTACATATAGGCCCTTTGTACAAATGTGCATTTTTTGCTTCAGGCAATTGTCGCTGGTTTCGGTCCACTTGAAGCCTTCATTGGGGCAGAAGAGGGAGTGGCTCTGACTGATGTCAATGGCAAATACTGGAGTCCGATTGAACGGAAGGGAATATATTCTATTGAGTGCTGCAAGGAGGCAAAAGACCCTTGGTGCAAGTTCCTCATAGAAAAGGTCGGGCACCATAGAGTTCGCATGACAGATCTGAGAGGGGTATACCTCAGTCGAATTCAGAGAGGCAGTATTAACTTCACTGAGGCAGCTAAGAATTCCCCTGACATATGTTGTGAATTTGAAGTCTTCAGGAATGGTGGGAAGGTTTTGTTTAGAGCTGACAATGGTAAATATCTGAGTCTCATTGACCGTGGACTCCTCAACATTGAAGCTGCCAAGGACGGGCCGGACAAGTATTGTGAATTTACCCCAACCATCGGAGACATCATCAGTCCTGAGTTTGAGATCATCTCTGTGGACTTCAAGAATGTCCTTCCACTGACTCAAAAACCAACTGTGGTGAAGAAAGAAACCTACACAAACAGCAGTAGCGTGGAACAGAAGCACAAGTTTAATATGACTTGGACGAAAACTGAGTCTGCAACAACCACTTGGAATCATGCTTGGGGTTTGAGCTCCACTGTGTCTTTTGAGTGTGAATATATAGTAAAATGTAAATCAGAAGTCACAATCTCATACTCGGGATCGTACGGCACCAGCTCCACGAAAGAGACATCCATGACCTTGGGGGAAGAGACGGAGGTCACCATCCCACCCCGTAAAAAGGTAACAGCTAATTTAATAATCAGCAAGCAGGAGGACTGTGACATCCCATTTACTGCTAAAATCAAGAAGATCAAGAGCAATGGAGAGGTGAAGGAGCTCACTGAACAGGGCATGTGGAGGGGTGTGATTTATGAAAACGTGAATGTTGACATCAAGGAGGAGAATCTGTGAGTGAAGTGGAGCCGTGACACTTAATAAGCAACATGCTTTCTTCTAATTATCTACAAATAACACAAAGGAAGAAACCTTAGTTTATCATCAGCAGGAGGAAATGCACCATGGATTCAATGCCCCGGCCTCCGTAACAGCAGAAGCAGGAGAAGCAGAAAGAGAATCTTATCTCATAACGTCCTCTCTGGCTCACTTTTATGTCGACTTATTTTAACTGTGTAAAACTAGTCTTTTATGATCAGACTCATATTTTATTTTTTCCCTGCTTAATTTATTTGACAAATAGGGTCAAACATCATTAATTTTTAAACGATGTACCGTATTGCTTTCCTTAACCCTTCTCCGCCCGCGGCGCGCAGGCGACTTCCCAGTTCCACGCCCATGTTTGTGTGACTAAAGATTGCAGTCTTGCAGTTGTTTTCATTCGGTCACGTTTTCGAACATAACAGGTGGTAACAACTTCCCTTAGGTTATTTGTCCAGTTTTTTACAATTACGCTTTAATATTTGTTTGAGGAATAACAGCATACCTTATAACAATCGTATAATTAACACTTTAATTAATTCATTTATTTTTTGTTCGTAGTTATTCGTGGTAGACAAGTAGCCATGAAAGACAATAGTTACACCCCAACCACAGATGGATCGTTCCGACTGGTCCACTGGCTGAATCGAAAGATCGGGCGGCACATGTGACCAATGACAGGATTCGGAAGGCGCGGCGGAGACAGAAAACCAGGCCAATCCTGGAGGTTGCGTTCGCATCCTGTGTTTAATGGTCCTACGGTTTTGCAGCCAATGTTCTATGTTGCCCTTTCGATACGTTCACAGCGACTTGCGGTGGATTACAGACATTACAGCAGGCATTAAATCTCATTAAATTACAATAACATTTTGTGAAAACTGTTACTCATGTACTTTAATATGAATTTCAAAGTTAACGAAAAATAAGGTAACCAATGTCTTAACACTTTGTATGTTAAACCTATACTTTACAAATATATTTTCATTTATGTGGGACTTTATGTGGGATGTATTTTACATAAGTTTTTATTATTTGTTCTACATTTTGCCTCATATGCCTAACATCAATTTATAGTAGAGGGACAAGTTACAATTTGGGTGTGTTTCCTTATATTTGAACCCACGGCTTTTGCGTTGCTAGTTAAATAACTAAACATGGTTGCTTCTGCAAATGGGAACCCGGAGTGCATCCTAGTGAACTTAGTGGAGGGGCGTTTATTTGATTTTTATTCAGAAACGATTACTTTCTCGCAAATGCAACGTGTTTCTCAATATAAAAGGTCAATTTCTCATTAAAAAAATACAAAAATGGCAGCTTTGTATTTGTGGCTCATGTGATTTTCGCACAAACATTTCTGTGTTGCAAGATTTTCTCACAAACGGGCTGAGTAACATCAACTTCCCAAACAGCAGATGGCGCTGTAGGTACGTTTATCGCATCCCATTTGAGATTTCTTGTCTTCGGCTAGTCTGCCACAGAATTACCATTGTATAGCGTTTTAAACTATTTATGCAATTAAAAACTCACCTGTTGTTGACCACTTATTGTAAGCGCACCTCCACATTCCACACCGTGACCTGGAAGCTAGCGTGACATTCCTCATGTGCAGTAAAGGCAGAGTTGATTTGCATTTCTATTCTGCTGACACTGGCATTGGGGAGGGTAGGTTCCCTCTCCGCTTGCGTCTCGATTCTAACTTCTTTAGCAGTCCATTTTACCGTTCTGCAGTGACAGTTTTCGATTTGTTCATGAGTGGATAAGGAGCAGAATTCTATAATTGTATTTTTACTAGTTTATTTATAATATGTATTTTTGTTTGTGTTGAAATAGCCATCCCCGACACCCTGCTTCCATTTAGTAAAAATCCTCAAGTGATACTTGTGTATACGAGTTGGAGTGGCAGTGTTCAGTCAGGTTGGGGGGCTTTTTGTAATGCTTTATTTTCATAAAGATGCAATAGCTCGATGGGATGTCACTCGTGTTGTAACATTCAAGAAAAATAAATCAATAAATCGCATGGCCGTTTGAAAGTAAATTATAGACAATCAGCGGGAAATGAAGCATGATTACACATTCAATTAGAATAAAAACGTGTATGACTACGGTAAAATAAATAGGTTCTGACAATTTGCTTAAAATGTTAGTACATTTTTTGCAGTATCACTTATTTTTTCCCACTGACTGGTATATCAGCAAGACATATTGTGGAGAAGTATAATTTAAGTTCATTTTTGAATCCAGTAAATGAAGGCGGTTGATTGTTCCATTTACACTTATGCAGATGATATTTACCCATTAAAATAACAATGTTCACTAATACATCAGTGTATTTTGAAGGTTTATCATAATATGACATCAAGCTGCAAAACAAAAACCCATATGCCCATCTTGAAGTGACGTTCGCGAGTGACTCGTTTGCGGGGAACAAGTCCTTTACAAGAATTATACACTTCCGCTTGTCCTCAGAAATATGACGTCAATGCTGCTTCTCTCCTGGACTACGGCCAGTGAGAGCCAGTGAGGCATGTAAGGGCGTGTTGTAAGACAGCATATGATTGGCTGAAAACTGAACCAGGGACCTAATTCACGCCTACAGTGAACTAACGACCGAGAGTCTCTCCTTGAGTGATGGGCATTCAGGTTCTTTTTGGTCAGCGCTCAGTTCAGACATAAGAGCTGACGGCTATTTAGTCGCCCTACTGGCCTTTATAATTCAGCCAAATTTACCAATGTTTTGACCGATGATTGGTATGTGTGCACATTTATCATTTAAATAATTCATTGTATTTATAGCATGTAACTGAATGGTTACAACTATATAAGTTAGGAAAGGAACCCCAGAACGAGAGAACCGAAGGAGTGAACCAAGGGCAGTGCTGTAGCAAGTTGCAGTAGAAACTAAAGTGTGGCGACAGGCACATTAAGGGGAAACTCAGTTTCGGAGCACCATTGCTGAAAAGGCAAGCGACCCTATAGGACCAGCAAAAGACAATCTCTGGTGTCTTGTATGTTAAACCTATACTGTACATTTCTGAGAGCCGTACCTGGGTCGTGACTGAAATACTCCATCTACTGGTGTAGCATATATCCTACACCTGAAGTGATTTTCCAGAGGCTGCAGCTGGATTTTAGAGATGCAATATGATATGATTTAAAATGATTTTAATATGACACTTTATTGTCATTGTATCAGAAATACAACAAAATTTGTTTAGTAGCTCAAAACGAATCTTTTAGGTGAACTGTATCAAATGACCTGTGTCCCAAAAAAAAGAATAATTTCTCCCCTCACTACTTAGTGGAAGAAGAGCGTTCGAGTGGGAGGGCCAATGTCGAGTAGGACAGGTTTATAATGAGGGTTGGGGTATCAAATGATATGTTATAAACCCCTCCCACATTGTACCTCCTACTCAACATTAGCCATCCCACTTGACATTACCCCTCCTACTCAACATTGGCCCTCCCACTCGACATTACCCCTCCTACTCGACATTGGCCCTCCCACTCGACATTACCCCTCCTACTGGACAATGGCCCTCCCACTCGACATTACCCCTCTTATTCGACAATGGCCCTCCCACTCGACATTACCCCTCCTACTCAACATTGGCCCTCCCACTCGACCTTATCCCTCCTATTTGACATTGGCCCTCCCACTCGACATTACCCCTCCTATTTGACATTGGCCCTCCCACTCGACATTACCCCTCTTATTCGACATTGACCCTGCCACTCGACATTACCCCTCCTATTTGACATTGGCTCTCCCACTCGACATTACCCCTCCTACACGACATTGACCCTCCCACTCGACATTACCCCTCTTATTCGACATTGACCCTCCCACTCGACATTACCCCTCCTATTTGACATTGGCTCTCCCACTTGACATTACCCCTCTTATTCGACATTGACCCTCCCACTCGACATTACCCCTCCTATTTGACATTGGCTCTCCCACTTGACATTACCCATCCTACTCGACATTGGCCCTCCCACTCGAAATTACCCATCCTACTCGACATTGGCCCTCCCACTCGACATTAGCCCTCCTACTCGACATTACCCCTCCTACTCGACATTGGCCCTCCCACTCGACATTACCCCTCCTACTCGACATTGGCCCTCCCACTCGACATCCGGCTCCTAGCTGCATCGATATGCCTCTCCTTGGTTGTATAAAATACCTATTGCTAATTCCTTAATTTACTTTTTAGCAGTGTTTCCCAGTCCGGTCCTCAGGGCTCACAGACTGTCCACATTTTTGAGAGCCGGGAGGGAGCAAGAATGTGGACTGTCTGTTTGTCACTAAGGACTGGTTTGAGAAACGCTGCTTTGTAGCATTCGATTTTAGTGTTTTTGCTACTAACAGCTATGGAGTTGACGGTTGGTTGTGAATTGCCATGTTTGCTTTGACCAACAGGCGAGTTATGAGTGGAACCTCTGCCCTCTACTGAACATATACCCTGAGGCAGATTGGTCAGTATAATATTAGCTCTGTTTTGTTTTCAAAACTATGCTAGCAATATTAGCTGCAGATAAAAGGTTAAAACTCCTTTACAGTTACTCACCATTTCTCATGCCAGAAAGCGTTTGGGTTACTATGAAAAGAAAAATTATGTTTAATAAAGGCTACCAGAACATTAAAAGTTTTGTAGGATTACATTGAACATGTGATAACCGTTCTTTGTTCTATTTTATTCGCGTTCATTATACACTAATAATTATTATTAATTGCATGGTTTACAGTGTTAAAATGGAATTAATGTTTATTTAGTCAGCTGCTGTGTCAGGTGCATATTCCATCTTAAGTTGATAAGTAATCTGGAAGACTAGGAACCTGCTGATGGACATAAAATTGCTTTTTTTCTTGAAGTGGCAGCGAAAAAGGGAGGAATTAGCACATTCTGTGTTGGTGTATTATCTTGCTGGGTCATTCTGGCTCAGTTTAATAAGTATTTGGTATTGCCCACGCTCGAGCGTCTCTGAACTGTAGCTGTAATAGTAAAAGTATATTTTAGATATCTTACTCATTTGATTGTAATTTAGCAAGTTCTTTATTGCTTCCTGTTTCTTTGTGCTCTGATTGTAACTTTTATAACTGAATAATAATAATTGCTGAATTGAATAATTCCGCCCCCAGCATACTACAGAAGCGTGTGAAGTATACAAAGACAACATGCAGTGCACTAACTGAGCGACTGTTGAGCCTCCATTGTTTAAATGAAATATTTCATAAAGTAAGACATCTGGAATATGTTCATACTATGTTAGCTATACCAAAGTTTACATTTTTTGTAATTCGAGCTAAGCTTTTTCTCAGGCATAAATTCAGTAACCAAAATAGAACATTATCTAACACAAAGGAAGTTGCTGCATAATCACCACCATGGGTGACTAAAACATAATTCAATAGAACCCTTAAAACAAAAAACACCATTATTGTTTATGTGTAGTAAAGCAAACCTAGAACTTTCAAATGACACAATGACAATATTGTAGCATTCCATTTTGACAATATTTTTACTACCCCTTGAGATTCTGAGCTTGTGGCAGGACTCCTGATATGGAAATTTGGGATGTTTGGTGACCTGTAGTGCGCACCTCTTGGCAGATAAGAGGAAGATACCAAGTGCAGTTGCAGAGTATGGAGTAATGAATACATGTCAATAATGTTAGGTGACCTTACTTACAATGCTGACTGACATACGGCCTTTAGAATACCAGTCAAAATTGAATAGGGGCACATGTTTAGAAAATGTTTTTATCATTAGTTGGGTACATGCTACAAGCTGAATAAATAATATATGGAATTAGGCCAAAGACTTGTATATCCACAATTTTTTTCCGGTGCCTAGGTGTTACCGTTCCAAAAACACAGGCATCTGAAAATAGCCGACCAGGCATTTTTGCAAACAAAGGAAAAATCTCATTAAAGTTAAAGTCAGCGTAACTCCTAAATTTAACATGCTAGGCCAGAGAAATTTTGTTTTTTCATATTGGCCCAGGGGCAAACAAAGTGCCACAAAATTGTTCAATTCTGAGATGCCCGAGCATGGACCATTTGTTGAATTAAGCCAAAATTACCCTGTTTTATGAGGTATTTTGCAGGAAAAAATTATATTTGTCAAAATACTGGTGAACACAGTAGCTTCGGTAATATCTGATAAATCATCCTCCTTTATCAGGGAGCCGCATTTGCTTGACACTTTTGTGGTTCTTTTAGTCTTTTAACATGAAGAGTTGGGCCGCAGCCTCCGGGTACCTACTGTGCCTATCATCTCATTTTATTAAGCTGTCATTGTACCTGGATGGTCGTAAGCTGATTGCTTTTGGAAAAGGTGTCTGTTAAACACCAACCGCAGATGCCTGCAAACATATGGCCAGATCTCCACACTCGACAAGATCTAAATGCTAGACTGATGTCACTGAACGAAACCCCCAACCCTCACCAACCTCCATCACACTACCAACAGCTCAGTTTTCTCTAACAACACAAACATGTCACTGACTATCTACAGTATATTCTGTGCACTGGACTTTTTTTCTAAGATAGGGGAGAGGGAGGAGAGAGGAAGGGGAAAAAACAAGCTTAATTTATAACCCCTTGACACAACCCTCACCCCTCTGTGCCAAGGGTGTTGTCTGTGTGAGCCAATCACAGCACAGACCCAACCCTCCAGTTGCTATGCTTTCTGCAAAACTTGGGGGGGAGTTAGGGAGGGGGGCTGAGGTTAAGATCACATGGCTGACAAAGAAAAGCCCCAGCACCAGATCATACAGCATAGTCTTCATCTTCTGTAAGGCACACAGAGCCAAGCTTATTAAACTTGAACTACTTCCATAAGCATTCGACTGAATGAATAATTAAAGCGTCATTAAAACTCTAACCCAAGTAGGTCATTCTGGTTAAGTGCATTTAGCAGAAAGTGTAATGTAATAATATAGGAAGGACAAGACCCAATGGCCTGTTAAGGCAGAATGTCAGAAGTAGGAGTCATTTATTATACAGTTACTGGGGTGAACCCCTGCTGAAGGACAGTGCATGCGGGATGAGGGTGCTGGTTGGGGGGTTATCAGAGGTTTATCTGGCCATTCTGCCACTCCCCCTCACAGTACTGGGGACAGTTAATAATTGTGAGATTTTTAAGCAAAGTAAAGGGAACTGTTTGTGCCAGGATCCACGGGGATCAGAAGATACCTTATCTGCCTATCGCAGTGCAGAGTCCAGTCAAAAGGCTGAGTGCAGGGGGGCCGCAGAGGGGATCGTTTGGATGGGGACGTCACAGTGGATCCTGCTGGGGGGGGGGGGTCTGTCCTCACAGCCACGTCCCGCATCTGGAATGGGGATAATTATCTGCTTAATTGATAATGAATTGAATTAGATTCCAAGATTCCAAGCCTCACATTGTACATCTAGACCCAGCTTATTAGGAGGGTCTGAGTGTTTGCAGTGACCTTTAACTTTTGCCCTTGCGTATGTCAAATAAATGAGGAATCGAGTACAGTTACAGAATACAAACACTTTGTTCTGTGGACAAAAACTACAGTAACTATATGCATAAAAAATAAATGTATAAAGTGTGAAGAGCCCTAATAGCAGTCAGTCAGGGATGAGTGACTGACCAACAGACAGCTAAGCTGATGTTCATAATGGCATGAAACGGAACTTTGTCATGTAGTAACAGCAGACATATCTGAGTATGGCACTGGATGAAGACGCTTGGGATACTGACAGAATGTGGCACTGTGGTCTCTGCTCTGATCTCACAGTTCTGCCGTGTCTCATTATAAATCTTTGTGCTTGTGTACGCAGGTCTTCAGCCTAGTTTGAAACCAGGCCGGCCCAAATCACCTAAGTTTATTGAGCTGATAGTTTTATCAAAGGCAACATAGAAGTTATGATCAGGCTCAGCCAATGTCATTGGAGCAGCTGGGGCTAATGATGATATCAATCTGCCAGCAAAGGGATTCCCAGCCTGCACAGCTGCAGCCATAGGGGACCCCCCCACATAAGAAATACAATTTCATGCCATGCTAGTTGATGATTCTTATGGAGCTGCTTTTATTGAGTTGCTGGTGAATTCAAGCTCTTCACTTCGTCGATGCATTGAAACACTGGAATTAACTAATTATCATGCTGATTAAGCCACAGATGTAACCTTTTCTCAGTGTGGCCTGACGCAATGTGGCTACAATAACACATGCACAAGGGGCACATAAGGGCGACTGGGAGTAAAGAAAGTGGGGAAGAGGATCCCCAGTGATCTGTTTCTAGGTGACAGAAGGCCCAAGACACAGCAGTGCACTGGGGTGAGCCTGCTGCCCTGTTCTCCACCTTCTCTCTCTCTGTCCCCCACTGTTCCCTTTCATAAAACCACTGAGCCTTGGTTATCACCCAGGCTTCTGTCCACATAACTCTCAGCCCGTGGAAGGGTGCCAAGGCATGAAACCCCTAAACACAACTTCAGATACACAAATCAACTGTGCCACTGAATATGCATCTTAATGCTGATCTCAGCAAGTAGGAAAGGAGTGTATTTCCAGACCGGCTCAGCAGGAAATACAATGCAAGGGCAGGAGATAGTCTGGTCAAAGTGCTATGGGGAATGAATGAGACCGGTGACTGCAGGACAGAACTGGTTGATGAAGACCTTCAACTACAGACTTTAACACTTACGAATGAACCTGACTCATTTCAAGAGGTTTGAGGTTAGTCCATCAAAATGAGCTTCATACAAATATGTTGTGTATAGTATACTATGCTGTGTACAATATTACACCATCTGCTCTGCCAGAGCAAGGTCATGCTGAGAAATCTACCATGAACTGGCTAATCAAATTAGAGGAACGTCACCACTGACGGTCGTATTACACAGACCCAAAATGCGATTCTTACTAGCACGGTAGAGATTGTTCTTAATTCACACTCTGGATCATAAGCATAATATAGTTTGATTGATATATTATTTTTCACATGTTTAAATTAACTTGTCTTTCATCGTTTATCTCAGGCTTATCACCAACCCATAATAAAGACAAGAAAAAGAGTAAAAAAACATTAAAGATATCTGCAGCCTGCCGACTGCGAATGTCAGTGTGTGTCGGTGTGAGATCAGCCCCAGCTAGAGCAAACTGGCTGACCAAGCCCTCCAGTACTTTTGACCAATAATGAGTATCCATCCTTTAGCGCCTATTTGTGCCTTTTCTGTAGTACATTGACATTCTCTTACTAGCTGCATGGTCAATACTGAAATGGAGACCTGACATCAAGTTTTCCATACTGTACTGGAGAATGTGCATCACCCCTTATGCAACATATGCTGAACTCTCTTTCACCGACTACATTCAGTTACTGACTGTTATGCATCTAGCAGACGCTCTTATCCATAGCAGCATAGACGTAAGGATCAGAGAGCAGGGTCAGCCAGTGACCCTGGAGCAGGTGAGGTTTAGGGCCTCGCTGAAAGGCCCAGTGGTGACATCACTCGGCCAGCCACAGGGTTGCAATTCACAAGCTCCAGTGCCCTAACCTGCTGGCTTTCACACTGCGCCAGAGAGAACCGACAAGTGGTAATGCAAATTAAATTAAATACACACTGCAACTTCAGCAGACACACGTCTTTGGTCTGCAAAAGAAGATCAGAAATTCCCGCAGTAAGGGAAGAGCATGCAAACTTCACACATACATTAAGTGGGGGCAGAACTGGATCCCCTAACCTGGGAGATCTGATGCAGCAGAGCTTTCCACGGAGCCAGCCCTCTCTGGTTTACTCTCTGTCTGTCTGTCCTATCCTATCGTTCCTAGTGAAAATAAGCTAAAATGTCCAGATGTCTCCCCAGGGTGCCACCCACACATCATATAACAGCTGACAAAATCCCAAGAATGAAAATGTTAGTCTCAAAATATTTGTTTGTTTTCAGTTCAAATCTGTCGTTGCAACTACTTATGCAAATTGTCAGTGAAATTCTGAAAATCACAATCTATTGTGCCTGTCAGATCTGTCCTTTTTTTTTCTTTTTAAATCTACCGAAAAGGTCAAATTTCTCATGGCACTAACTAGAATTTGAATTTATTGAAAAAGTTCACGAAACAGAAAATTGACACACCTCGGAATGTAAGCATGGACTACGAGCCGACAGCTCAGGGGCTGGACCTTGTACAAAACCCAAGGACACATTGTGAGTAACTGTTCATTATTTTGTATAGTTTTTAGCTAGAAGCTCATAACTGCTTTAATTTCTATGGTAGTAAATAACATGACAGTACGGCAGGAATAAATAAGCTTGGCCATCCTTCAACTGCAGAGACTGAACTTGACAAGACAATTTCTGTATTCTTTTAAAGATATTAAAGTTGTAATGATAAGGAAAAAAAGATTCTTTAATGAGCCGCACTTGGCTGGGACTGAGTGTTATTAGGGGTAGCTCAGTGGGTAGCAGTGGGTAACCCTAACCCTTCATACCCCCCAAGGTTATGGGTTTGATCCCTACCTTCTTTGACTGTGTATGGAGCTGGCACATTCCCTGAGTGTTGTTTGGGTTTCCGTCTGTCTGGTGAATTGGCTGGGGGCCACGATTGATCCTCCTTTGATGTTAAACATGCCCTTTTCAATAACTGACAATCACGCAAAATCTCCCGATCATGTAAATTTACTGAGTTGGGCGCCCACCTGTTTGAGCACCTCAAAGATCTCTGCACATCACTGTGTGTTTGTGTCTGTGTTTGTAAACATGACACTGTGAAGAACAGATTTCCCCACAATGTAGCGAAAACTTGTAACTTTTTACCTTGCAAAAAGAATAACCCCAATTTTATAAAAATCTGTGACTGTTGATCAAAAAACTAAAAACTCCAAAACACTTGTATTTTTTTTGGTTACTTATAGTTAAGGTTAGGGCTGGGTAGGGGTTACGGCTGTCATGGTTGGGATTAGGGTTTGCCCATAAAAATGAATGTAGAGTCCCCATTAAGAAATTAATACAAACGTGTGTGTGTGTGTGTGTGAGAGAGAGAGAGAGAGAGTGAGTGACACCCTGGCATCTAAAGTTTCCGAAGCAGATCCTTGACTCTATAGAAATGTTATGATTGCCTCACCTATTTATTGCTCAGTTATTGTTCACTTATTCTTATATTGCCTTGCCTTTTATTGCACTGCTGTTTGTCCTATCCCACCCAACCCCCGGACCTCTGGCAACAGAATTTCAGTGTTCCTCCAAATACGTGGAACCTGATTTGGTTCTGCACCAAAGATATTCCCACATAATGCAGACGAGCAGAATCTTCAGAATCACTTATTCAGCTATATAAAGACGCACTCTGTCTCCTGTCATTGACAGTATTCATGATTGACCCAAGTACTCACGCTTTTTTCCCCCCTAGGCTGCCAGTATCTATTTATACTGTGTATCTGTCTGTGGAGTACGGCGGGGTCGTGCCCTCGTAAGACTCCGCCCCTCGTAGCGCTCCGCGGCGTGGACCCGCCCCTACGCTCGCGCCGGCGCCACTGCAGTCCGTCGCCTGCTTTTTAAAGCCAGCGGACTGCATGTACGCTGTCAGGTTTATGTTGGGTGGGATTCGGTAGGGAGTTGTCATTGTCTCCTTTCATATATATATTTTTTTTCGCATTGCCCCTCCATTCCCTCTTTCAGTCCACGTTACTGTCATACCAGTTCGCGTTTTATTTCTTCATTTTTAAGCCATTTAGTTACCTCCTTTCATTCAGAATGTACAGGTATTTAGGCGAGCTGCTGACTCGTGGAGCCAGCGGCACGCTGGCCTCTGGATGCGCCGACTCCATCCTGCCGGCTTCCGCGTCTTTGATGCGGGTGCGTTGCTACAGCGAAGCCGTAGGAGAGAAGGAAGACGACCCCAACTTTTTTAAAATGGTAGAGGGCTTCTTCGACCGTGGCGCCTCCATCGTGGAAAACAAGCTGGTGGAGGACCTGAAGAGCAGAGAGACGCCGGAGCAGAAGAGGCATCGGGTGCGGGGCATCCTGAGGATCATTAAGCCGTGTAACCACGTCCTCAGCGTGTCGTTCCCCATCAAGCGGGACAACGGCGAGTGGGAAGTGATCGAGGGCTACCGGGCCCAGCACAGCCAGCACCGGACGCCGTGTAAAGGAGGTGAGCCGGTCCCTGTCAGCGGACGGGCGGCGATGAGTCCGCGAGGGTCCCGCGAGCCTCCTCTGGCGCAGGCGCTTTATGCGTCGCTAGCACGAAATGTAACGGCTTGTTGACTGTTCTTGCTACCGGGTTACCGGTTAATAAGGATAAGCACGTTAGCCGTAACTCAGTGCCCGCTAGCCAGCCCCCACTCAGGAAATAAAGAAGCAGACAATAATCAAACAAAAATAGCTGGTTTACTGGTTGCGAGTGTAACGATGGCGACCGGCTCGTTTATTCGTAACAGTATGCGCTCCTGTCCCTGCGGCTTTGCGGCCCGAACCGGCGTGTAATTCCAATTTAACCAACCATAAACGTGGGTCCTGGGGTTAACCGGTTATTTTACTTGAGCGGCTATTAATGTCTGCTGTTGATAATCGTTTGGGAAAGGCGGTGTGCGAAATGGAAATGCTCCTGGACGCGCTGTGCAGCGACACGTAACGTGTCACGTAGTTGTACACTGACCCGGCCTGAGTGCCCTTCTGGGTGACCTGTCACGGGAATTTATGCGGGTCTCTCACCTGTAAAATAACAGGTGACCCTGGCTATGTTCTCGACACAGCCGGGCCTTGGATCTGGCAGCCGTAAATGTGCTGAAATAACATTTTGATACGCGTCAGGATCCGTGTGATGCATGAATAACTGTAGCAGACATGCTGCATAGTTAAGGACACATACTTTAAAATCGCAAGCAGATGGATCTTCGTCTCCAGGTCAAACTATGCATGATTCATGTGTAAAAGGGAAAAATTCAGCCCTTATGCCTTATTATGTGTCTGACTTCCACCTACGATAGCCTTTCTGCCTATATGCACTTTAAAAACACTTCTGTCTAACTTAAACTGTTACCTGAGGGTTCTTTTCTATTGGAGGCAATGAAAGAACTGGTTTGGATGAATCTTTACTATATCTATTCAAATCAGTCCAATTTTATTTCGCAGGTCTAGGTAAGTAGTGGGTCTAAGGACAGGACACTGGGCAGGAATGGCTGAAAAGGGCTGAGTAGTTGCATGTCTGAAACATTGAGCAAGACAGGGCCAGCTGTCAGGTGGGCTGTTGGTGTGGGGGTGTGTCCTATGAGCCGAGAACGAGTCCCCACATGCCTCTGTACATCAGGCCACTCGAACTTCAGCTGAATTTTTCAGCCTTTTGGGCAGGGGTGAAATAGCCCCCTGCCCAACTTTATATATTGACATTTGTTGTTAGTTGATTAATTTATATTGTTTTATTTAGCAACTTCTACAGTTGAAAAGGGCGTCTGCAAACAAGAGAAGCATGAAAAGTGATGCATTTATTGTTTTAAATTTAATGCAGCTTAATCCTCGTGTGGTGTCAGCCTGTGAGTTTGGCATTTCTTAAAAGGCCCACACTGTACCTCCCTCTACCCAGATCTGAGTAACCAGTAACTGACAGGCCTCAAAGCCACCCAGATTCTTTTAATCCAAGTTTCAGGTTTTGAATAAGGTTTGAATACGTCACATGCAATTGAAATCCGAAAGTCATCATTCTATAAATTTGTTCTTGCATGCTTAAAGACAAATCAAACAAAACTCGTCATTCCAGGCTTGTTGAGTTTCAAACAGATGGGATTTGTGGTGTTGAAGATATGGCTTACAAAACAGCTTAGAAGAATTGAGATGGCACATTGCCTTGGAGATTGAGACACAGATATATTGACAGTTAATGCCACCATTCTGCAGATGTCTCGCTGTCCGTCTATACGGCCACCCACTCCTGGAAGTGTAAGGGCAGAGTTTCCTCGTACTTTTGTAGTGATGGAGGAACCTCCGGGTAGCGACTTTGTCCTTGCATGACACTTCCTTGGGGCTCATGTCACTCAGTAAGCAGGCATGTGCAGCTCCATTCCTGCCATGTGCTTCCTGCCTAAAGCAATTGGTGGCTTAACCTAGATGCCTGGTGCAACAAAATTTGAGTACAAGTATACCAGTCATGGTCAATGGGCATGGTATAATAAAACTCCTTTTTTTATTGCTTTGTGTCATTTCTTGCCTCGTGAATTTCAACTGAGTGATAAAACATTGTTTCTGCTCAGATGAAGAAATGAAAGTTGCCTCTGTGCCGGGTGAGACGCCCGACCTCGTGCTCTGAAGTTTCAGTCTTCCATTCCCACCCAGCCATCCGGACAGAGGCAGTTCGTAACTAGTCTCACATCTCAGAATCCTCCTCATATCAGAGCCGCAGCTATATATTCCACTAACGACTACAGCAATATTTACTGTTTTATAGTAAACATTTGCTTGCCTGAGGCCCAGACTGCAGTGTGTTTGACGGAGCGGGCAGCATTTGGTCATCCTCTTCCTGAAGCTGGTGCGCTCCGAGGTTCATTGTCTTCAGCATGGCTTTGAGCTGCCTGGATAATATGCACATTTATTTATTTAATGGACACATTAGTCCAAGTGATTTATGGGCGAGAATCGCAGAGCAGGGTTAGCCTGCGTCCCTGGAAAAAGTGGGGTTTTGCTCAAGAGCCCTATAGGGCCATTATTTTGTCAGCCACAGAGTCCTGACCTGCAAAGCCACACACCGCCCCCTACAGTTTAGGAATGGGGATTACCCTCCGCCCAAGGGGTGGAGGCTCATAACACCATCCCTTTCCTCATATACAGTTGTTTTATTTTTTAATCACTTGTCTCTTCTGTTTTCAATAAAGCAATAAGTACATGCAATCTGAATAAACACCATACTTGCAGTGTTTGTGGGGTGTTCTCATAAACCCATTCTGAGCGTCGGCAGAATGGGGCTGCAGAGCAGCAGCACGTGTGCGATGTTTAATAAGCCTCGCTCTTTTGGCAGGTCTGTATGCAGGGGTTCCACTCTGCAGCGGGAGACACTAATTAAAACGGGCAGTTGTTGGCCAGCAGGAGAAGACCGAACCAATCATCTTCTAATCGACTGGACGTCTGAGCCCAAAGTGAAAGTTTATATCCAGCAAGCTCGGGGCAGCCTGTGTCTGTTTCCTTTTATAATTAAATCAAGTCATATTAAAAATGGCAATTAATTGTCCTGGGGTTTGATCACACCCATTACCTGCATTAAGGTTTGGCTGATGCAGCCAAGGTGAATGTCTGCCTGTACTTTACATGTGCTTTAGGTCAGCGCTCGCTGGAATTGTTCCCTCCCCCTTTTATCAGTTTGGCATTCTGACTTGTTCAGTGATCTGGAAGAGGCCAACTTTGCTGGACATGTTAAGCAAAACCCTAGTAGCTCAAGGAGTGCTGTGGGTGGGACTGGCTCACAGTTGTAGTAAACATCAAAGGTCACAAGGTCGTTTCAAAGCTTATTAAAGCTTATCTGAGCTTGATAGCATTTGTGTGCGCACATTTTCAGTGGTGCGTTTTTAACAAGACCCTTCAGCAGTAAAAATGAGGTCATAGCAAATGTTTTTATCAGGAGAGGTTAATAAATGAAAAAAGGATTTACGTGTATCTGAATATTTAAGAAGTTGTTTTATACTTGGAGACCTGATTACTTCCTGGTGTATCAAACGCAGAATAGTGGCCAAGGTTTGGAGTGGGATGGTCCTGTATTTCAAAACAGAAGGTGGTGGACCTCAGCCCAGGAGATGTATAGGCTGACTATGTAGAGTATGAAATGCGGCATGTAGCCTACTGTCCCTCCTGGGATTAAAACCCATAATGCCCTGGTCTATTGAGCTATCGCTTCTCTTACTTGATGCTACTTAATGTCATGAAGCTTCATATTGGGAAAATGATCACCAATCACTCCTTTCTTCACCGTTGCCACCTCAGGTATCCGATACAGCACGGATGTCTCCGTGGATGAGGTGAAAGCCCTGGCCTCTCTGATGACGTACAAGTGTGCAGTCGTGGGTAAGATCCTTCGTCTCTCCCTTGGGCGTTGTGAAATCACAGTGTTTATAAACTGCTCTGCAGTGCTCTGTAGCTCTGTAGTCTGTTTCGCCTTACACACTGAGTCTTCCATTTCAGATGTGCCATTTGGTGGAGCCAAGGCGGGAGTAAAAATTAACCCCAGGAATTACTCTGTAAGTTTCGGGTGTGACCTTCAGAACCGCCTGTGGGAGTTACACTGTCTTTTTTCCATTTGCTACATTTTCTCTGCATTAACCTATCCTGTCTTGTGTTGTGTGTGCATGCAGTGGAGATGTGCTTGCTGGCTGAATGTATGAAGTTCATCTCCAAGCCATCTTTTTGTGGCTGTCACTGTATACCAAGCAGAGGTTTTAGCGGCAATCCTGGCATTTGTGTAGTTCATGCTACAAGTGCATTTTCTTTTTAGTCTCAACAGCAAGCTCTAAAAATTAGTTATTGTCCTCATTTTGTATGTCCTGCATTGGGTTTTCTTCCCACTGGTGGGTCAGCAGTTCCAGTCCTGTTCCTTGGTGGCACTGGATCCATCTTGTGCTCCTGTTTGATTGCTATTCCTGAAGTGATGAATGCTGGTGTTTTCTATTTACTATGTCCCTCAAGCATGCTAGTAGAGATTAAATAAGTCAGAAAACCACCTGAGTATTGAGAGGGAGATTTAAATGAAATAATTTCATTTATTTCACTGGTGTGTGTTTTCTTAATACTGCACAGCATGTTATTTTTGTTCAGTTGTGAGCTTGCTGGATAGGAAATTGAGAGACCCATTTGCATGCATCATAAGCCCGCAAATAGTGTCCTTGTTGTTTAGTTAGTCGGCCGTATGCTTTCTGCTTAATTGCTGTGTGTCCACAGTGCACAGGAAATAGTTCATTTCCGCAGCTGTCGCTGCTTCCTGTGGCCGGCACGCTAACACATACTGATTGGTGGCTGGTCTTTCCTTGTCCTTGGACAGAGAACAGCCGAGTTGTCAGTTGGCTGCCAGTCCCGGGGCACTCTGGGCCTGGCCTCTCTGAGCAGGCGCCATGCGGTGCCTCGCCACTTCGCTGCATTTTTGTAGCTCTGTCACAGACACAGTGTTTGAAAATTTAGAGTGACATCTAACATGTGATGGTTTTTCAATCCAAAATGGCATGTAACTTTGACATCTAATAAGAATGTTTGCCATTCATCCCATACAGGACAATGAGCTGGAAAAAATCACCAGGAGATTCACCATCGAGCTGGCCAAGAAGGGCTTCATTGGTGCGTGCTCCCACCTCAGTCTGACTGACCGAAGACCCCTGACCCCATTTTTCAAGCCAGTCCTATTTGCCTAAACACATAGCTATCAGACCTTTTTATGCGCTGTGGACACAGAGGGCCAGTGTTCTGTGCGAGTTAGCCTGGCTTTTCAGATGATTTCCCCCTTCCTACGCTCAAAGCGAGGAGCCTCTCAAACTGCTCCTGTCAGCCTGTGTGTATAATTAGTCCCAAACTAGCTTGGGAGGTTGGAGGAGAAGATATGGGGAAGGATCCTCAAGTGTCTGGGCTCTCAGGCTGTTAGCAAATGTGCCACTGTCGCACTTCCTGTGTTGTGATGTTCTGTGTGTTTTTCTTTCTGCAGGGCCTGGCATCGACGTCCCCGCCCCCGACATGAGCACGGGCGAGAGGGAGATGTCTTGGATCGCCGACACGTATGCAAACACAATTGCCCACGGTGTAAGTCACCACCAGCAGACTCCCAAATGCCACTGAACATACTCACTGCAGATGAGATGGTAACGTTTGTGTGGCACGTTTCAGTGGTGAGCCCGCAGTGGGGTTCTCACTGCAGATGAGATGGTAACGTTTGTGTGACGTGTTTCAGTGGCGAGCCCACAGTGGGGTTCTCACTGCAGATGAGATGGTAACGTTTGTGTGGCGTGTTTCAGTGGCGAGCCCACAGTGGGGTTCTCACTGCAGATGAGATGGTAATGTTTGTGTGGCATGTTTCAGTGGCGAGTCCACAGTGGGGTTCTCACTGCAGATAAGATGGTAATGTTTGTGTGGCATGTTTCAGTGGCGAGCCCACAGTGGGGTTCTCACTGCAGATAAGATGGTAATGTTTGTGTGGCGCGTTTCAGTGGCGAGCCCACAGTGGGGTTCTCACTGCAGATAAGATGGTGATGTTTGTGTGGTGCATTTCAGTGGCGAGCCCACAGTGGGGTTCTCACTGCAGATAAGATGGTAATGTTTGTGTGGCACGTTTCAGTGGCGAGCCCACAGTGGGGTTCTCACTGCAGATAAGATGGTGATGTTTGTGTGGTGCATTTCAGTGGCGAGTCCACAGTGGGGTTCTCACTGCAGATGAGATGGTAACGTTTGTGTGGCATGTTTCAGTGGTGAGCCCACAGTGGGGTTCTCACTGCAGATGAGATGGTAATGTTTGTGTGGCATGTTTCAGTGGCGAGCCCACAGTGGGGTTCTCACTGCAGATGAGATGGTAACGTTTGTGTGGCGTGTTTCAGTGGTGAGTCCGCAGTGGGGTTCTCACTGCAGATAAGATGGTGATGTTTGTGTGGCGTGTTTCAGTGGCGAGCCCACAGTGGGGTTCTCACTGCAGATGAGATGGTAACGTTTGTGTGGCGTGTTTCAGTGGCGAGCCCACAGTGGGGTTCTCACTGCAGATGAGATGGTAACGTTTGTGTGGCGTGTTTCAGTGGCGAGCCCACAGTGGGGTAAATAGCTGCTGGGATGAGAAGTGGCTTTATCACCAGCCACGTTTGGGGCTGGCACACTCCCCTCTGGACCCGACTTCCTTGGGGGATGAGAAACGCTCATTAAAAAAGACAAGGATTAAGTGTGAGAAAAGGAATGCTAATCAGGGCAGTGACCTGGGGGGGAGGGCAGCACCGCGGCCCCCGTCTGCCTCTGTGAACTGCCCAGCATTCAGGACTCTTCTGAGGTGTGCATTGAAGGTTTTCCGTACAGGAGAAAGCCAATCGTCAGGGGCTTTGGTAGGGTGAGCATTACAGAACATAGGGAAGGGTTTTTATTTCAGAATGCTGTGGTTTATTTAACTTTATCTATCCAGAGAATGTGAAATGAAAACTCACAGAGAGGAAAGGCCTTCATCACTGACTCAGTCTAACCTAGACTGATTTGTGTTGACGTTTTCATCAGCCGCTGTGTGATACTGCTTACCGTACCTGCTGGCCTGTTTCGGATTCCCTCCCCGAATGTCGCCTGTCATGCCGCTACCTATTTGGGGTCATACAGCAGCGTACCAGAGTCTTGCAGCCATGACATCTTACTACCCTCCCCCCCCCCCCCCGCCAATCCCCTTAAAGTTGTGCCATCTGCCCTCCTGGGTCTCAGGTTAAGGTCAGAAGTACAGCAGAGACAGAAGGTCAGGATGGCACTGGAGTCTTTGGGGTTCCACACCTCCCAGTAGCAGAACCTCAGTCGCAGAAGTCCACCTTAAAGAAGGAGCAGGCCAAATGATTAAACAATGAAGATAATGTTCATTATGAGCAATGCTAGTGACAGTGCTGGCTTTTAAGCACAGCAGAAGAGTGGGGGGGGGGGGTGGCGGTGGGCATGTGAACAGAACCGTCCCTATTCTGGGAATCACTTTGCCAGGCACCAGCTGCGGGGGGGGGGGGGGGGCCAGAGCGCAGCAGGGGCTCACGTTACCGTAACGCACTTTCCTGTCGTGCCGCTTTAATGCTCGTAACGGGTTCAGTGGCTTGGATTGTAAGGGGGGATTTTAAGGAAGCCGTGCTCTCTCTCAAAGTGCTTATCGAGAGACTTTAATTGTCTTTATTTCTGCACGGTCGTGTTACCATGGCAGCCAAGGAAGTTTGGTCTGGATTGCGGGGAATTGATGTTGGTCACATTGTTCCCATAGTCACAGGGGCTTGGGGGTGGGGGGTGTGGCTGGAGGGGGGTGAAAGGGAACAGAGGACAGATTTTCTTTTAAAGAATATTCCTCCTTTCTCAGTAATTATGTAGCTAATGCTTTTCAGCCACCTAACAGTAAAAACATGAGTATGCCACATCACATAGTGCATTACATTGCATTTTCCTTAATGTTTTTTTGTTCTTTTGCACAATGGAAGCCCAAACTGTGATGTAACAGTTGACTGTTTAACTTGGAAAAAGTACTTTTTCATGTGTGGGGTACCCCGCCCTGTTGGGGGCTGGGCGATGGCTACAGTTGGCTTTCAGGCATTCGTGTTAAAAGCCTGCCCATGAGGCTGACCTCTGAGAGGATGTTAAAGGGGTCTGATTGGATAGGAAAGGGCTTGTCTGTCTCACGGGGTGAATCATGAGCGAGGGGGTGCTTTCTGTAAGAGAGACTTGCTTTTGTTGACTCTGCCGGCGAGGAGCGTGAGAGTGGACACACCGTCCCTCTCCGCTGGTGTTGGATGACGCCCGCCTTTGCCGCGGCTCCTCGGGGGACTCTGGAGGGACCGTGGCAGACACACAAAGTGTTTTTGTGAGGCCTGGAAAGCAGGCCAGGCGTGAGCTTGTGCTGGAGCCCCAGGCCTGACTGCTCGTAGATTTAAGCAAAAGAGAAAATAATCTGTGGGCAAGCGAGGCTTTGATGGTAATATTGTGACTGATGTACGTACTGCAGTGTCTGCTTTTGAGAATAATCATCAAGGTTCCTGACTGGCCATAGCAGGCAGCCAGAAGCATAGCCTCTAATCCAGCCAATCCCACGTGTTTTGGCCATCTGACTCCGCCATGTCAGCTGGTCATAGCATAGCAGTACCGCCTGTCTACCATGTGATAGGCCCTTTAGCCCAGCTTGACTTAATCGGCCTTATTTGTCGCTCACCCTCTTCATTGCTGAAAATGACTGCCTTTTTTCCTCTGTCCCAAACAGCTATAAGTGGTCTGAATTTAGAACTCTGAAGTGTATTTTAAACGTTAATTCAATGCCAGGTGTGTCACGTCGTTCCCTGTGCTTTTCCACAGGACATCAACGCTCACGCTTGCGTCACAGGCAAGCCCATCAGTCAGGGAGGGATCCATGGCAGGATCTCGGCCACCGGCCGCGGAGTCTTCCACGGCATCGAGAACTTCATCAACGAGGCATCATACATGGGCATGGTGGGCCTGACACCTGGCTTTGCGGACAAAACGTTTATCATTCAGGTTTGTGGCATCTCCCCCCCCCCCCCCCCCCCACATTGCACTGACACCAATCGCAGAATCGTACGGAACAAAATGAAGCATCTCGTGACAAGTAACAAGCATCAGGAACCATTGACATCATTCTAACTGCATTATGATGAAAGTGCAGGGTTTGTGGCTTTGTAATGAGATCCATTACAGCTTTACACTAAAGTACATTGGGACAGCGAAGTAATTTATGATATTTGTAAGCATTGTGACGTCACAGAACCAGCTGATGTCATCAGGAGAGAGGATGATTAATTTGTATTTCATAAAAATCATCGCGGCGCTAAAATGAAGTGATTCTTCAAAGGAAGAAATAGCTGGTGTGAATTAAAGGAAGCAGTGGAACAGAAGCGGTGCTATGGTTTGCCTGTAACAGGGACTGACAGCTTCACTTGGTAACAGGACCTGACCAGTCTGATTACCCGCATCCTGTGTGAAGCACTGCATCAAAGCGCTCATGTGACTGGGAGGGCCTCTTCTGTCCCACCCCCACTCTGAGTGCCAGTCTATATTTATCTGCTTGTCAAATATGTGGGGGCGTGTTGCAATGTGCTGACGTCATCCCCGGGTTTCAGGGGTCACATTAGTGTGAGTCGGCTGGTGTAGATTACTGGTAGCCTGCACACGTGCACAAACGCACTCACTCCCGGAGGTCGCGTAGCTGGGGGGGGATGGCGAGGATAAGTTCATGGTCTCCCAACCAGGTGTTTACTGTGTTGAGGGTGTTTACTGCTTTGAGATGGGGGTGTTCACTGTGCACACAGAAAGTGTGAGTGACGTGACAGCAGAGTCTCATGTTTCATTTATAAACACAAAATATGTTCACGGTGTTTCACAGGGTGGTCTGCTGTGGAGTGGTCTGTTCCTGCTTTGTAACCGGGGGGGGCAAACGAATGGGAGGGCTATGAAAATCTTTACTAGACAGAAGCCCATGATTGACTGCAGCCTTATTTTTTGCCTTTTTAACCTGATATAAGGACTGATAAACGTTGTCACGCCTCTCCCCCTGCAGGGATTCGGCAACGTGGGCCTGCACTCCATGCGCTACTTGCACCGCTATGGTGCCAAGTGTGTTGGTGTTGGTGAGGTGGATGGCAACATCTGGAACCCCGATGGCATCGACCCCAAAGAGCTGGAGGACTACAAACTGGTGAGATCTGTGTGTGGGGCTATGTTTGCTGGGACTACTATGAGGCATCCTTCTAACTCTGAAACCGCATGGCTCCAGAAATGTTACTGTCCTGTGGACCCATGCACAGTTTTAAGCATTCAGCTCTCGATCTCGTTTTCTTCAGTATAGGCAACCTATGTGAAATCTGGAGTTAGGGTGCCCCCTAGGGAAGTGGCAGGTGTACTGCAGTCAGTCCAATTTCAACCTACAGCTTTGTTCTTCTCTGTTGATTCTTTGCACCTGATCCAATTTCGTGGTTTGTCCATAATCTGGATGCAGCAGAATATATCGATAGTGTGTTAAAAGGCTCATCTGTGTGGCTGACAGACGCTATTCCTCATTAGAAGTCAATGATTACATACATTTTACATTTACTTGTTTAGCAAATGCTTTTTTTCCAAAGCAACATACAATTGAGAAAGCTGGGTTAAGATCCAGGGCCTTGCTCAAGGACCCAAGAGTGAGATCAGTTTTTGTCGCTATTCCACAGCAACATGGTACCATTGTGGGCTTCCCCAACGCCAAGCCCTACGAGGGCAACATCCTGGAGGCCGACTGCGATATCCTGATCCCGGCGGCCAGCGAGAAACAGCTCACCAGGAAGAACGCACACAACATCAAGGCCAAGGTCTGACGGGGTGCTGCGGCTGGCGTGAGGTTTATGTGTCCTCTGTCCTGTTGGAGTAGTCGGTGGATGGACGGTGGATTTATGTAACAATGTATCTAACAACAACAGTCATGTTATCAATGTTGGGGGGGGTGCTGGCTACAGATTATTGCGGAAGGAGCTAACGGGCCCACAACCCCCGACGCTGATAAGATCTTCCTGGAGAGGAACATCATGGTCATTCCGGTAAGAACGAGTAATTTCCCCCTTCCTCTGCTTCAGCGGTGTCTGAAACCCACTTAGCTGGGTTGCAAAAGGGCCTAAAACGTGTGAATTGAGTTGTCCAAAGAAAAATGTGGAACAGTGTTTGTGCGTGTCTATCTGAGAGCATGTGTGCCTGTGGGTACCTTCCTTTGGATATTTGATTCGGCCTGCACAAGCAGTACAAGGTCTGGAACACCCTGCTAACCTCATTAGCTTTCAGAAGCATGGCAGGAGGATTCTGCTGTAGCACCGTAACCGGCTCAGTGCCTCCAATCCGCTGCCCCAGAGGTTCTTGGGAAAGTTATTCTGATCTGTGACCCGTCCGGTGCCCCAGGTCCCACATCACCGTGAGGAGCCAAAGCTTGGTGCTCCTGGTCAGGCTTGGAAGGTTTAATGACTGTTGCCTGCCTTTTCTTTATGGTGTGGGGCACGCTGCTTCAGAGGGGCCTTTCCATTGTGATACAGTCTGAAATCCTCTCTGCGGGATCCACCAGGTGGCGCCTGGTGAACTTAACATGCGACGCAGATACTCCAATAAGCGGACGTCAGAATGTGCTTCCTGACGCTGCGCTGCATACATATGTGTCGCAGCTTAATGTCAGTGTGTGACACCTTTGGGAATAACCCAGCTGCTCTCATTTGCCAGAACAGACTCTTGTGTTGGGCTGTGGGCCGGCACATTTGTGTGTGTGCTTCTCCATGCCATGTCCTGTGGTCGGCAGGACATGTACCTGAATGCGGGGGGGGTGACTGTCTCCTACTTTGAGTGGCTGAAGAACCTGAACCACGTGAGCTACGGCCGACTGACCTTCAAGTACGAGAGGGACTCCAACTACCACCTGCTCAGTGAGTTTGCGCACCATTCGACCAAAAGACTGACTGCGCCATCCACTCTCACCCAACATCTTCAACCCTTTGAGGAGAAAACAGTCGGACATCGCACGTACATGGCATAGCAATTGCATGAACTCAAACACTAACAGTTGAAGCCTGTCAGTACAATTTTTAGATTTAGGAATACTTTTATTGTAGTACATCTGTTCAGCCACAAGGTGGCGAGTGACTTCAACAATCACAGCTCCCGGCAGGAAGCTATAGCGTTTGCGCTTTGTCACATTGAATTGATTCCCTTGCACCTGGCTTGAGCGGCTCTCCTGATTCTCCTTTGTTCTTTTGCATAAAATCTAAACCGTTATATGCACTATAGTGGCATATTTTTCTGCCTCAACACAGGGCTTTAAGCGGACGTGCACCGCGACATCTGCAGCGCGGTAAATATCTGCTTCCTGTAGGTCCCTAGTGGCTGTGACGGATGGGGAGGCTGTAACGTTAGTGCAGCCCCTGGGCATGTTTTTTTCTTTTGACTGCCAACTGCACACTGGGGGGGCGGGGGGGGGCACCATCTCATCCACATCCTGGAAGGGATGGTTCTAACACCAGCCAGCCCGGTGATAATCGAATGCTCAGGAATATGCGATAACTTTTGTTCGAAATATAGCGAAGTGAGGTTAGACGGTTGATGGGTGTGTGTGTTGGGTTGAGTGACCGACACACCCTCTCAAACAGTTAATACTGTTCATATTGCAGAAGTGCAGTAAGTAGCACTAAAGAGATCCAATAATGACGCCGTGATTAATCTTTTTTTTTACCATCATTCGTCCTTTTTTTCCTGTCGTTTTGTAGACTAGTTCAGAAACAAGTGGCTGTTTTCCTGTGGAATGCCGTTTGGCTCGCGCAACAAAGGCAGTTTTCCATCGCTGAAAAAAATAACCAAAATCGTGCCAACTACACACCAGCCATGGCCACTTCCTATTTATCCTCCCCGCAGTGTCCGTCCAGGAGAGCATGGAGAGGAAGTTTGGGAAGCAAGGCGGACCCATACCCATCGTGCCCACAGCTGACTTCCAGGCCAGAGTGGCGGTGAGTAACTGGTGATCACTGTTCGCTGGACATAAAAGGTGCCCTACGCAGAGGCATGCTTTGTGTTGGGGACCTGCAGTCGTTAGTGTTCCCACAAATCAGCCCTAGAATAGCAGATCATTAATTTGCACCAAAATTTGCATCTTTGCCAGTTGGCCACTTCAGTGTGGTCACTGCAGAGCCAGTGGAGTTGCCGGGGTCTTGAGCGCGACCTTTGCACTGACAAGCTCGATCTCTGTCCGCCACCAGGGCGCCTCCGAGAAGGACATCGTGCACTCTGGCCTTGCCTACACCATGGAGAGGTCTGCCAGGGTAAGCGGCTGATCAGTACATCCAGAAGCTTCTAGGGCTCCCACACATAAACGGGTGATGGATTGTGCCATAACTAGCTGCTGTCACATCATTTTTTCTAATGATTTAATGCATGAAGTTGCAGTGTTATTTGGCAGTTAAATGAGGATCTGACAAGTTTGCGGAGTATTTTGCTGCTTGGGGACAGGGCGTCGCACCGATAAACTTGGTGTGTTCACCCTGGCCTCTGGCTCCAGTGACTCACTGGGCCTGGTATGTTGGGAGCTTCCTCTGTCTGCCTGATGGGCTGAGGCTGGGGGAGGGGCTGGGGGTGGCTTCTGACACTATAAATAACAACGAAACAACCCACTGTGCTGCTAGGCCAGCGTGTCCAAGGAGGTTTTAAAAGCACAGAGGCTCAAACAAACGAAACTGCAACTTGAGCCGAAGGCGCGTGACCGAGATCCGTTGCTAATTCCGTTACTCTTCCCCATGCTAGCAAATCATGCGCACAGCCAGCAAGTACAACCTGGGGCTGGACCTGAGGACAGCCGCGTACGTCAATGCCATCGAGAAGGTCTTCAAGGTGTACAACGAGGCTGGCCTGACCTTCACATAGGCTGTCCCCCCCCCCCCCCCCCCCCCAAAACCCAAGTTTCCATATCAGTCTCTGCTCTTCTGTCGGCTTGTAAAACCTCCATCCACGCCTCGATTGCTTCTCCGTCAAAAGCGTGCTTTGCGAAAACATGTTGGGCAGGTGCCATGCCGTTAACAGACCACACGGTGCCAGCCTGAGGTCCGTCTGTCTGCGTTTGACTTCCTCTGAGGTTAGACTGTGGGAGTTTGCCGTCCTAGTTTCACAAACCCAGGCACGCTACATCTGCACGACACAAACCGCATCTTACCGCTTTGCTCTCGGCTCCTGGCAACCATGTCGTATTTCAGTGCCCACTTTCATTTTAGCGCCAAAAGGTTTAGGGCTTTTAAGGCTCTGCCACAGTAGCCCAAGTGTCCAAATGAGTTGAGTTGCTGTATTATGCACCTGTACATTTATAAATCAGCTATTTCTGTTAGATGTTTTTGTGAAGTCAATTCCGAACAGGACATTTAAACGGTAGGGTGTTTGTGAACAGGTTGTTTCTTCTTTACTGAGGTCCTGTCCTGTCTTACATGTCATGATTTTGTTTTGTTTTATACTGCATTTCGTTTTCGTCCCTCAAAGCCCCTTCAAAATTCCAGCCTTCTCAGGTTTTAAAGGCAGGGCTTTTCGCTCTCTTGTAACCTTAGCTCTTAAAAGTTGGAGGTTCAACCCTTCAAGCTAAACTAGCACATTTGTGTTTGTATTGGAATGTCAGTTGAGGCAGCTACAGATGTAAATACCAGAGACTTTGTTCGAACGTCAGGCATTTTGGCATCTTAAGCTCCACGAGGGCCATTTTCTCCACCCTGTTTTGGTTAAATTTAATTTATTTTCATGGAAGAGAGATGAGAAGATTCTATAAGGAATACATTTGGGAACAATGACTCATATCCCCGTATCCCCTACTTGGTCATATGAGACTCGATTTGGACTCCTTGGGGAAATTTTATCGTTGCCTGTTTTCTTGAAAACAAATAAAATTGCAACAACAATTCAGCTGTTATCTTTGCCGGTTGTCTCACCCATAAGTTGTGTTGTGGAAAACAAGTGTCTCCCTTCTTCCAGTGAAGTGAAAAGAATTTTAGAAAACATGGATCAAAGAGCATAAAAAAGCACATGAAACTGGACCACAAGGACCAAGGAAGAGAGCGGAACAGCCCTCAGCTGCCGTATATGCAGCCAGAGATGGTTAAGACCACATGAAAATAACCATGTAAAAGTGGCTTTTATTTTAATTTTACATTGAAATTGCAACAGTTATCCAGCCTACCTGATGGGAATTGCGGCTTGACGGTAAAAGGAGGTTTAAGAAGCCAGTATATAGTCTATACAGTATATACGCTAGGACCCGGATTTGGGTATGTCACGTTTAGTATGAAAATCCCGCGATCAGCCGAGCAGCTTCTTGCCGAAGGATATGGCCGAATCCGCCGCCTTGTCCTTGGCCGCGTCGGAGATGGCTTTTTCTGCGGCGTTGCTCAGTATGTCGCACAAGCCTGTGGGTTCTGAAATTTACAGATCGCTCGTAATTACGTTAGATACATATTAAGGCATGTGGCGCAAAACACTTAAATAGTACGCAGGGCTGATTGGTCACCCACCCGTCTTCGGCGGCTCCGGCGGCGGCTCGGGCTGCTTCTGCTGCTGCTTCCCCCCGGTTCCGATCAGCTGCCCAACCTTCTCCTTTGCTACACCGGCTGAAACATTTTAAATATCCCGAACAGATTATGCAGTTCTAAGATAGGGAAACTTTGCAAAACCGTAAAGAGATAGAACAGCATAATTTGTTTTCATTACTCAGTGCAGGACAAAATCTGCAGACCTGTCACGGTGATTATAGCGGTCCGGCTTAGAAACATTGACCAGTTAATTGCATTATAAAACCCCAAGATCTAATTTTGTAACCGGGAAAAAAACAGAAGATTTAATCTGAGCGTAACGACTGAAATTATACCCGACAGATTTGTGCGCTCTTCCAAGCAATAAGGTTTTATATGACAGAGAATAAAATCAGACTCAGTCATTTAATACGGACACAGGAAACCCCCGAAAGAGAGAGTGAGAGCGGTCGGGGATTTTTCTTTGCCACTAAAATTAATATTTAAAAGCGTGTCTTTATTCCGCTGCACTCTACCGATAGCGGTTTGAAGATGAATAGATGGGTATTTTATAATATATCATTAGAACTGGATAATTGTCCGTGTTACATGCATTACTAGATTACTGTAGATTTCTGCATTTTGGCTACTTTATGAAAACATATCCAACAACTTGCTGAGTGCCTTACAGAAACGGCAAATATATAGTGAATTGGAGTGTTGCCGTGTGTTCAGCGGGTGCAACTGGGTACAACAACCTGTGGGACAGACTGTCAGCAGCCGAAAGATGCGCCGCAAACGCGCCCCCCCCGGTAGCCAAAACTCAGTCGAATATTCACGAAAAAGATGCGGGGGACACGCCCACAACAGCCGAACATTTACGCTTGCTTGAAGTTTTAAAAAACTTGCCTAAGAGCAGCACAAGTCAATGCGATAGTTCATTTGTTAGAAACTTTCTGTGCTTAATTTTTTTTGTAAATGTCGAAGCAATTTGTATGCAAATAGTTTTACTACGAAAAACTACTTGACTTAAGTGTATTCAAGACAGAAGTATACAACAAAACATTAACTTAATCATTCCTCCTTCTGTCTATCGCACGCCCATCTCGGAACTCACCAGCTTGGTCGATGACCTTGTTGACCTGATCCTCTCCGACGGCGCCCTTGATTAAGTCCATGTCCAAGTGTAAGTCCTGTGGTCCGGTGGTTTCTGCTGGGGATGTTGTGAGTGGCTGCGTCGTCTGGCAAATCCAGGCAGGGGGAGAGTCTTATACAGTCGTGCTCTACTGAGGACCAGCCCATAGAGCCGGGGGTGTGGGTACTTAGATGTTGCAAAGTTTACACACACACACACACACACACACACACACACACCAATGCGTACTGCCCCACAAACACAGATGCACACAGTCCCACAACTGACACTTGAAAGTAATTTTGTTCAAGCTAGTTTAATTTAGGACAGGCTTGGCAAAATAAACACCAGTTATGCCAAGTAAGGATCCAGATTAATGAATCATTGTTTTAAAAGCTCTGAGGCTGGCTGCCTCTCAGCTCACCACAGACATGACTCCACCCAGCAGGACAAACCAGCACAAACTGACTGTGCTCCGGGGAACCGAGCAGGCACCAGACTGTCAGAAGCCAGAAGCCTCCTAACTGCCATGGTCAAAAAGTTACATATGAATAAACAAACGTGAAAACAGGAAGCATGGAAGGACAGACAAAGAATAAAGGGCTTATATAAACACTTCTGTATGTGAGGGCATGGGTGGTCACAGGGGGCATTCCGGAAGGGCGGGGGCACTGGGCACACCCTCATGGTGCTGGGTGGGAGCTCCTCCCCTCCCGAGCCTGGAATTTTGATGGAAGAGAAATAAAAACATCAGTTTTTTTATTTGGATTTTAATAGGCCCCAAAATTAGTGGCAACAAAATCCGCCAGATACCTATGAATCTATTCTGGGATGGATGGATGGATGGATGGATGGATGGAATCAGCAGTCAAATCTAAATGCAAAATGGATAGAGAGATTTAAGGGCTGTTTCCAAGGTTACAGTCTCCTGTTACAGCTTCCTGCATATTTCAAACCCAGCTTAGAATTCAATTCCTTTCTCTTTCACACAATGGGTCATTTATAGCTTCCCTAAACACCAGTTATTATACTGCAGGAGGAATGAAGAGTGTCCAGAGGGGAGCCAGGCAACAAAAAGAGAAGCTGCCCACTGTACTACCATAGTGTATCAGTATGCTGCCTTTCCCAACCTTCATCCCCCTGCTGGTGATAAGCAGTAATGCATGTTGTTACCGGGCTCCATATTATATGCCTACTGAACTAAACATAGCCCCACCTTACTCATTCCTCTCGGCCTGGCATATTCCAACACGACTTGCTTATGTCCTGGAATGATGACTGTGATAAAAGCCTAACATGTCCTTAAGTAGTTCAGGGTGTGAGTCCGTGTTGGGAAGCTCACCTCGCCTCTCCAGTCTCTCTTTACCTGTTGAGAGGCAGACAGATCCCCCATGTCAGATATTTCGTCAGCCGACGACGACCTACTGTGCTCCTCTGAAAGCTGTGTCTCTGACCAGCATGCAAATAAAGTTACAGCTGTAGTTTTGGAGGCCATAACCATACTGTTACCGTGCGCCCTTTGACATTAAGAAAAGCCTTTAATGTTTTATATAAAAGGCCCATCTAACAACAGGAACAGCAAAAATGTTTACTAGCTCTGCTAATTATACCACTGGGCCAGATATGTCTTCTTCCTGAGACCTAGTGAGTGGATGCTTACACTGTCCTAAGGGATTTCCAAAGTCTGCTATCTGAGTGCACTGAGGACGGCAAGACGACATCACTTTTCACATGTACTGAGTGAACAAAAAGACAATCAAAAATGTTTTTCAGAACCATTTCACGAGTCCATCTTCAGGCAGCTAAACTTGAAAATGCATTTAAAAAGATGATTAAATAAAGTCATGAGTTGTTTCTTTCTGTTAACTTGGGTAGTTAATTGTAGCACAGCTATAATGGTTGAACTATAATTTAACTATAATGATTGATCTCCCAGATGTTTTTATCCAAATCGATGAACATTTAGAAAAAGCAGAGTCACACAGCGCCTGGAGCAACTGCTGACCTTTGGATCTGAACCAACGACCTCCCGATCACAGACACACTGCCTCCCACAACACTGGATCCTACGCCTGACATGTGACATTAACAACTGCTCCTTTAAGTCCAGTACATTTCCCATTGCACTGAAACTGCTTATGGTGTAGGCTTTACTTAAAACAGAGCAACAGTATGTTTTCTAAACTCTTTCCTAAAAAAATATCTAAACTGTTTAAAGCAACACAATGTTTTTCAAGCATACTGGCTATGCCTAACTCTAATGTCCTTGCATGTGGCTGTGTGGGCTGTGCCAGCCAGTGACCTCAATGGGGTCAGTGATCTTCCGTCATTCTAGCGCCACTCACGTGCCGCCTTTCACACTGTAGATCATTGTTCTTAGTAATTAATCACCTTCAGAATGGTGCCATCAGACCTAACGAGGGCCGAGGAGAGCATGACTCATAAGGAGATGAGATTCCCTGTGGAATCCCACAGGCCTCTGGGCCATTGATCTTCTTACTCTATGTGCTGCCTCTTCAGAATGTAATGGGGGGGGGGGGCTTATGGTGTGGCTCAGTGGCTTAGGCCTCTGTGACCAGTGAGATAGTGGGTAGGGGGGCAATCATGCTTGGGCACAGTACAAGCAATCGGGTTTAGTGTGAGTGCAGCCATAACCGAAACCGAGAGCAAGATGTGATATGCAAGAAACCCCATTCCAATGTATCTGTACTTAAAGAAATGGCAAAATAAAGCTCAGTTGTTCAAGCATGAACATGAGTCACCTGAGTATCCCGAGATGCTCAATTAAACAAGGTCTCCGACTCCTGTCATTTTGTCCTGAATACAATGTTTTTCATTTTCGTCACTGAGCAGGTGAGGAATCTGTGTCCCTTGTGGAAGGTCAGAGGTTTGAATCCCCTGACTCTCAGTAATGGTGTCTCTGTTCAGCTCTTGAGTGAGGTGCTAGGCCTCAGCTTCTCCAGGGATGCTGGCTGCTCCTGCTCTCTGACCCCAAGTCTGCCTTACTTGGATATGCCCATTTTTGGGCATGTGTTTGAACTTTTGTTACCACAGTAAAACAGTTTCTGGTTTTCTCATGTAAGAAGACATCTAATAAAATAACAAATCGAAGCAAGTCTTCCTTACTTGGATATGACATCGCTAATTAAATGAATGTGCACGTTAATATAATCTAATGAAATAAAAAATGAAGCGTCATAATTTTGTTGGAATGCAGAGAAATAAAAGACAAGACACTGGTTCTGGGTTTCAAGAAAATGATCTTTAATTAACTGGTATTGTTTATAAAATCAGCCTGGATGCCGATGTACACACGGCGGGTGTGTGAGTGTGGGCGTGTTGCTGTGCGTGAGGTTTAGCGTGTTCTCCATGGCCGTGGGGTGCCGCATGCGTGTGTCCCTTATGACGGAACATAGATGGTGGGCGGTGGGGTGAAGGATCGAACTGCTGAGGCATAATTACCCCCCCAAATGGTAAATCTTACTCCCAACACCACACATGTGATGTTGCATAATGCTCTTTGTTTTCTTTTGGTTCCAAAAAAACAATCCAGACAGCTGGGCCTCAACCTACTAACCTTATCTGAGGCTAATGAGTATGAATTATATGCACAAATGCACAGGGAATGTCACACTAATGCTAATAAGATAAGCAGGAAGATGTCCAGCACAACGGTACACGTCCAAGATGAAGAATAGAAGGGGCCCCACTGGATGTATAGGAACCGCCCAGTTCTCTCTACTGCGGACTGGAATGTAGCATTTAGGCCCCCAGTCTAAGACAGGAGATGGACTGTGGGGCGCTTGTTTGTGTTTGTTTGTGCGTGCGTACGTGTGAGGAGACCGCTGCCAAGGCGACGGGGTCAAAGTGTGTGAGCGACGACAACACGATACGTAAGATACTAACACTGGATGAGGGAGTGGGCAGGGTTACGGGTCTACGGGGCTGGGATGGTCTCTCTGATTCTCGGTCACAAAAAAAATGTTGGTAAAAGTTTGTGTCTCAGTGGTGGACAGTGGTGCTGAGAGATGGGGCTGGGTGTTGCTTGTCCTCAGCCATAGGATTACCATCACTGGGAGAATGGAGGGGGAGAGATAGAGAGATTTTTTCAGTGCAACATTTATAATTTATAATGTTTCAAACACGCTACTTTTGCTACATTAAAATATAGTAACATATTTCACGGCAAAATATATATAATATGTCTGAACAGAACCAGAAATATCAAAGTGAACTGTAATCTGTGCTGTCAGAGTTGCAAGGTCTCGATGGTTTTTGCAGTTAACAATGAAAGTGCCTCGTCCCAGTTTGTGAATGAATGGCAGCATGTGCTACTGGATTGGAGAGAATCATTTCTGCATGGTTCCATCAGAAGTTAGCCGCTGCTGTCCACGCCTTCCCACGTACCTCATCGCTCCCCGGCTCTGCGGCGCCGTCTCCTTGAGAAATGTCACCCTGTAGGCAAAGTGAGTGTTAGCATTAGCGTTATATTTTACAGTAAATATATACACAGTGCCTATAAGCTGGACAGACATTTCTGAAGTGATCGCAAATCTGTGCTGTCAGCTCTCCGAGGTCTCGAAGGGGTTTTGCGATGACCAGTGAGAAGATTTCCCCCTCCCCCACTTTGCTCCCCCTGCTTACCTCATCGCCCCCCTGCTCTATGGCGCCCTCTCCACCCTGCAGGCAGAGACAGGAAGTGTCACGACCAGTGTTAACATCACAGTAGGTTTTTTTAAGGTTTGTAGAGATTTGTAGATTTTCCTCATGTTTCATACACAATAGGGATGATAAGTCAGCACTGTCAAATATTAGAGAATGTGTATGAAATGGAAGAAGCTGTAAAAATGAATAATAAATGAGCTACTTTTAAACATTATTTAGCAACAATACAATTGTCATTTGTGCGTCTCTAATAAGTCTGAGGTTTATATGTTTTGAAGTCTTACATCTATGTCTCAGTATGTCATTTTTAAATAGTCAGATTGTTAATGTCTTTCATATTGATATTTATATTCTATTTGTCACTTTTTTTGCACAATGAACGATCAGATCATCATTTCATCTCAAAATATGAACCATGTATGATACAGCTGAAAATGACAATAAAGATCTTTGACAGTGTAAAATTAAACAGCTAAACAGAACCAGAAACGTCTAATAATCTCAAATCTTTATTGTTGGATAGAGGTCCAAGGTCTCAAGGTGGTTTCGCAATCAACAAGGAAAGTGTTTCATTGTCCTGGTTGGGAATCCACTGCAAAGCCTGCTGTTGCATGAAGCGCAATCATTTCTGCATGGTTTTGATCCGTGATCAGAGCTAAGCTGCTTCTGCTGCAGTCCGCTCCCTCCTACTTACCTCATCACCCCCCTGCTCTACAGCGCCCTCTCCCTGAGAAAAGTCACCCTGCAGGCAAAGAGACAGGCAGTGTTAGCAATAGTATTAGCATTTGCAGCGGTGGGTTTGCTGCACGATTTGTAAATTTCCTCATATGTCACACATAAGTTACATTTGTTGCATAGCTAAATTATATTTTGCTGATCACATGCAGAAATTTCAAAGTAATTTCAAGTCTGTGCTGTCAGACAGAAGTCACATATAGTCTCAGTGGTGTTTCGCAGTAAACAATAAAAATGTTTCACTATATACTAGCAAAATGTGCTACTAGATAAAAGAGAATCATGTTACTGTCACTGGACTTCTGAGGAATACAGTGAAATTGCTGTTCCACAGCTGCAGGGGCGGGGACAGGTGCCCAGAGGGGACAAAAGGACAAGAAAACGGTGCAATAGGAGACAAACTGCAGTGCAATAAAAGGGAAGACAGTGCAGAGGACAGTACCTCATCACCCCTCTGCTCTACGGCGCCCTCTTCTGGGGAAAAGTTACCCTGCAGGCAAAGAGACCAACAGTATTACCAATTGCAATAACATTAACAGAGGTGTTATTTTACCGGTTTATTGAGAGATCTGCAGGTTTCCTCATGTACCATACATACTCCAGTTTTGTTGCATACAGATATAATGATTTATGGATTTTTACATTAAACATTCATTTTACATTAGACCTCGATCAGGGCTAAGCTGCTTCTGCGGCTGTCCGCTCACTCTTACTTACCTCCTCAACAGCAGGGGGCTCTACAGCGCCCTCTCCCTGAGAAAAGTCACTCTGCAGACATAGAGACAGGCGGTGTTAGCGTTAGCAGCGGTAGGTTCCGCCAGAACAGTCAGGTGCATGTTGCCGTGTGTCACGCTAACATGCAGAAAGCTGAACCTCGTTTGGTTCTCCAACTCAGGGCAGCTCTAGTGCTCTTACAGCACCAGCAAGCAGCAGCGACTACAGTAACTACTTAGTAACTACAAGGCTAGTAATAAGTATGTTTATTCCTTTGAGTCGATTAGTTGGAAAAGAGAAAAACTCTTTTTCCAGAACGTATGGGAACTATGTAATAATACATATATATGCCAATGCATACTTGCGTAGATATTGTCACCTATAAAAATCTTCTATTACATGCCCCTACTTCATTAAACCTAATTAGAACAGTATCTTGTGCAAATCGCCGTAAATATCCCGTCGTCGTATAAACGGTAAAACTCCGCCACCTGGCGACAAGCTGGACCGGTTTGAAGATGCGGGAGAAAGCCGAAGTGATGAAAGGAAAAAGGGGAAGTGGTTTAGGAAAGATTGCATAGAAAAGAAAAAGGAAAGTGCAACGGGTGCATAGCTGCCAGGTCCGCGGTGTCCCTGCCCAGTTGGGCTATTTTGAAAATTTAGTTGCAGCAGACTGTAAGGGGGAAAAGAAATGTATGATTATTAATGCAAATGACTCCTAATGCTGAGTAATACTGAATCGCCAGCTACCCAAAGTCAGAGACAGACGCACTCGGAAAGCAGGGCAGCCATCTCTCACGCATCTGACGTGGCACTCATGATTTAGACTCCACATAAATCGAAATGATTCCATTATACGTCTAAAATTAGCTCTATCATAAGCGTTGGGGTAGTTTGCAAAACCTACAGACTATTTGCATGGTAATAAAACCGTTACATACATGCAAATGTGTGTACAATCTCAAAATTAACATTTCATTCCAGCCAACCGACCGAAGTTGGCAGTCCTGGGAAAAGAGAGTGCGTGCGTCTATGTGACGTCATTGTGTTTCATAGTGGTTTTAAAACGTTGTACATTTGAATGTGATCAGCATGCAAAATACTGGTTTATTTCTTTGAGATGCAGTATAATGGTGTTTAAAATATTGGGCTGGTTTCAGTTTCCGTTGGCCAGATTTTAAGCACACCTTGGGCTGGAGATTTTTGCTGGATTTCGCAACGCTTAGCGGCTGGTGACGGACTGCAGTCTAACTGCAATGCAGGCGGCGCTGGGTCACCGCGGCGCACACGGGCGGGAGCTTCTGACATGCGCAGACTTACCGTCCATTTCGCTTACCTTACGCGAGACTGAGGTGAAACTAGCCGGCTCGCGCCGTGGCCCCACATTCTGAGGAGGAGCTTCACCGTGACTCGGCTGGTGAGCGCAGTAAAAAGACTGTCAGTGGGGTTCCCAAACGATTTGCTGCCCCCCAGCGACACTGTCCGAACGATTAACGGGTATTTACGAGGTGTTTATAAACGTTAATGGAGGTATGGGAATGTGAAGGTACTAGCAGAGTCTAAAGTCGTTTCTGAATCGCTTGTCCGACGTCATCCAGACCAAGGCATTGCTTCTATTCGACCATTTCCCTTCTGTGGCCAATAAGTTATCACCGGATGATTCCACCAGTGTGTGAAAATCACTATCTTTCTTAATGCTTGGGTCCTCGGTGGTCATTCTGTTAGTGTTTTGTATAGCCCTTCTTTCAGTACTATTTTACACTTGTGACAGGTCGCTCATTGGAAGCTCAGCCTATTGTATTTATCAGGGGATGCCACTCCCCCAAACCCCCTAACTGGGCAAATTTTATCGCGGGACCACGGTGGAGGGCCGAAACGCTTTTCCCGGACACAGTTCCATGGCCACTAGAGGGCCGTCACGGTCTGCCACTGGCACCGACCAACGGCTGAGATATCCTCTTATATGAGGTGCAGTAGCCACCTAGCGGTACAACAGCTAAACTGGAGGGTGCGGGTTCAGATCTCACCGGGTTAACCAGGCCAGTCGATGCCACCATGTTCTCTACTTCCGTCATTGTTTGCTGGGAGATGTCATCGGCTCCTTCAACCACCGTGTCTCCCACTATGCCAGCTTGCTCGGTGGCCCAGTTAGTCACTGCGAAGGGAAGGCGAGTCTTCATTTTGACAGTTCATTCAAGCTGCATTAGTTTATTTACTTAGTGATGTTTATTAGTTGCCGTATTTACAGTTGTGTTGAAGTACCTTAATAATAGTCTAGTACATCATTTAATACATTGTGATGGATGTGCTTACATGAATTCACACTTGATACCACTCCTTCCTTTGTCTTCGATCCTACAACAGAGTAAAAACAGAAAAGGCATAAGTTCTAGCTTCTTGGTATAGCACTAAGTGGGGGGGGGGGGTGGGGGGTGGGTTGAACTTTCTCTAGAAAAGATGACTTCTTGACTGAGTCAAAGGCCAGAGTCTTAAATGGCACACAGGTCAGGTCCTGTAACTAAAGACTCTGGGAAGTAACATCATTCCATACCACAATGTGCACTGTGCCAGTCAGAAATGCAGAAAGCGCCATAAAACCTTGGAGATTACCAGGAGTGTGTGGGGTGTTGCCTCAGCACCATGCAGCAATAAGCATGAATATTTGAGCCGGGTCTTTCGTTAAGTGATGGAAAGGTCAGCTGACATTGACTAGCTAGTTATCTGTGAATCCATGTATCAATGCAAGCTGACTGGGAGTGAGGGAGGCAGGTTTCGGGAGAGATTTCTGAATTTTTTCCATCTGCAAAAAATCAGTGGGATACAAATAGCTTTGAAGCCGTGGGAGAGAACGGCAGATTTCTAAAATTAAATTTACAGATTTACTGTCATTTTACTTACGTTTCAATGGTTTAAAACAGTCTGTTTTCTGTAATGTTAGACAACAATTCTACATCATTCCATCACTGGATTTGTGACGTCCCACTGAATGGGAGGTGGACCCCCACCTCGGCCTGGGCAACACGGGCCTCCTTTTCTGCCCCAGGCCATCAGCACTAAAGGAAACACCCAAGTCTGTCTGCAGTAACTAACAGGCCCATAATGATCATGCCACACCTGCCAGCTCCGGCACTGTAATTATATCATTATCTCATATTCCTGCTGCTGGCCTCATTCACCATTACATGGCAAAGAATCATCACTGGCCTGATATGACATCTGAGTGCACGTTTGTGGTGTCTGCCTGTTAATACGCCTACAGAAACACCAGCAAGTCGTTAAGACAAAGGCCAGATAATTACCTTTGACTTAACAAGACAGAGATAATTTAGCCCCAAGTTATGATTTTTTGCACCAACTGCACAGTAGCGTTCTGCTAAATCTGTTCCAGTGTTGGGATACACCGAGAACCAGCTGGACACTGGAATGTGCATGCCTGTGTTTCTGTAGGGTTATATCTCTCCCTACATTTCCATGGGAGCTGCGGAAGAGGACTCGGAGCAGAAGGATTGGAAGGGGATGCAGGCAGGACGCACCCTGTCTCCACGAGGGAGAATACAGCCTCATAATGTAGCTGCCCCTTACTGTTCTGCTTCCTTCTTCCCCAGTCCTACTTCTCTCACTTGCAAGAGACCCACATAAAGACCCAGTAAGACGCGAAGGTGTCTACTCAAGGGAGTGGGGGTGAGGGGGCTGTTTTCCTGATGGAAAGATTATTGTTGAAGTGACCACATTACTGTCCTGCGCTCCTGACTGACACCAGTGCCATTCTTTCACCTCTCGATCCCCCCCATTCCGTTGACAGATCCTTACCTACATAGAGGACCCCCTCTTTGATCTTGGAGCCCGCCTCCTCCACTCCTGCCTTGGTCTTCTCTGCAGCATCCACGACGCCTCCCTTGACCTTGGAGAATCCCTCAGTGAGCTTGTCCACCTTGGCCTCCCGGGCAGCACCCCTGACTAAGTTCATGTCCGAATGTCTCGTGGTCCTGGTGGTTTCTGCTGGGGGATGATGTGAGTGACTGCGTCGTCTGGCAAATCCAGGCAGGGGGAGAGTCTTATACGGTCGTACTTCGCTGAGGGCCAGCCCCTAGAGCCGGGCTGTCATGGGGGTGTGATCCTTAGATGTTCCAAAGCTTATACACACACACACACACACACACCAGTGCCTACTGCCCAGCAAACACAAGGTGCACACAGTCCCTAAACATACACCTGAAAGTAATTAGTTTTGTTCAAACAAGTGTAAAACAGGTTTGGTAAAATAACGAGCGATTTTGCCAAGTATGCAACCCAAATTAATCATTCATTGTTTTAAAAGCTCTGAGGCAGGCTGCCCCTTCCTGTTCACCACAGACACGACTCCACCCAGCAGGACAAACCAGCTCACACTGACTGGCTCCTCCTGCCTAGTGGCCTCCCAGATGCTCTCTTACCTATCCTGTCCTGGGGAGTAAAGCAGGGATTCACCTACAGGGGCTCGAAGGAGTCTAACACTCAACTACCATTGTTACAAGAAAAAAAACACGACGAAAACAGGAAGGACAGACAAAGAATAAAGGGGGTTGTTTAAATGCTAGTGTATGTGAGGGTATGGATGCCAGTGCCACAGGGGGCATTTCGGAAGGGCGGGGGCACAGGGCACACCCTCCTTCACAAGCTCCGTTTGTCTCATATTTAATCTGGAACATGGTAGGTCCCAAAATTACTTCAAATAAAAGCTGCTTTTTGAAAGGAAACCTTTTGGTTGGGTAGATTCCCGTGGGTTTGGTCTGGAAAACGGTTTGGAAGACAGACAGAGAGACATATAGATAGAATCAGCATTCAAATATATATCTAATAATGTTAGTTTTGAAGATTATTTCCATGGTTACAGTCTCTTGTTGCAGCTTCCTGCATGTTTTATATATTGGCGAAACTAACAAAGGAACACAGGTTAAAATTCAATTCCTTTCACTTAATCACACATTGGGTCATTTACAGCTTCCCTAAATAGTTATTATACTGCAGGAGGAATCAAGAGTGTCCAGAGGGGAGCCAGGCAACAAAAAGAGAAGCTGCCCACTGTACTACCATAGTGTATCAGTATGCTGCCTTTCCCATCCTTCATCCCCCTGCTGGTGATAAGCAGTAATGCATGTTGTTACCGGGCTCCATATTATATGCCTACTGAACTAAACATAGCCCCACCTTACTCATTCCTCTCGGCCTGGCATATTCCAACACGACTTGCTTATGTCCTGGAATGATGACTGTGATAAAAGCCTAACATGTGCTTAAGTAGTTCAGGGTGTGAGTCCGTGTTGGGAAGCTCACTTCGCCTCTCCAGTCTCTCTTTACCTGTTGAGAGGCAGACAGATCCCCCATGTCAGATATTTCGTCAGCCGACGACGACCTACTGTGCTCCTCTGAAAGCTGTGTCTCTGACCAGCATGCAAATAAAGTTACAGCTGTAGTTTTGGAGGCCATAACCATACTGTTACCGTGCGCCCTTTGACATTAAGAAAAGCCTTTAATGTTTTATATAAAAGGCCCATCTAACAACAGGAACAGCAAAAAATTTTATTAGCTCTGCTAATTATACCGCTGGACCAGATATGTCCTCTTCCTGAGACCTAGTGAGTGGATGCTTACACTGTCCTAAGGGATTTCCAAAGTCTGCTATCTGAATGCACTGAGGACGGCAAGACGACATCACTTTTCACATGTACTGAGTGAACAAAAAGACAATCAAAAATGTTTTTCAGAACCATTTCACGAGTCCATCTTCAGGCAACTGAACTTGAAAACGCATTTAAAAAGATGATTAAATAAAGTCATGAGTTGTTTCTTTCTGTTAACTTGGGTAGTTAATTGTAGCACAGCTATAATGGTTGAACTATAATTTAACTATAATGATTGATCTCCCAGATGTTTTTATCCAAATCGATGAACATTTAGAAAAAGCAGAGTCACACAGCGCCTGGAGCAACTGCTGACCTTTGGATCTGAACCAACGACCTCCCGATCACAGGCACACTGCCTCCCACAACACTGGATCCTACGCCTGACATGTGACATTAACAACTGCTCCTTTAAGTCCAGTACATTTCCCATTGTACTGAAACTGCTTATGGTGTAGGCTTTACTTAAAACAGAGCAACAGTATGTTTTCTAAACGCTCTTCTAAATAAATTATCTAAACTTTTTTTAAGCAACACAATGTTGACATTTTCAAGTAAAGTAATTATGATCACAGCAAATGTTCTTGGGGAAGTTCAGACAGGTTTTCCTAGCAGATCACAGTAGGGGAAGCGCTGTCAGTACCTCAATGGGGGCAGTGATTTTTTTTTCACACTGTAGACCATTGTTCTTATTAATCACCTTCAGAATGGCGCCATCAGACCTAACGAGGGCCGAGGAGAGCATGACTCATAAGGAGATGAGATTCCCTGTGGAATCCCACAGGCCTCTGGGCCATTGATCTTCTTACTCTATGTGCTGCCTCTTCAGAATGTAATGGGGGGGGGTGGCTTATGGTGTGGCTCAGTGGCTTACGCCTTCGTGCATGTGACTGACAGTTCACTGGTTCAGCTTCTGTGCTTGGCAAAGTAGCTACATTTCTGTTGGGCTCTTGAGCAAGACCCCAAGCGTTACTCACACCTCTGTATTTGTGTATGTCTTTTAAAAAAACGAGAAAACACATTCCAGTGTACCTGTACTTGAAAATTTGGCAAATAACGCTTCATTCTGCAAACATAGACATTGTCACACCTCAGTATCCTCAATTAAATTAGATCACCGCCTTTTTGTCCAGAATTAATCGTCTTGATTTAATCTTACCGAATGCGTCACTCAGCACATAAGGGACTTGTGTCCATTTTGTGGAAGGTCAGAGGTTTGAATCCCCTGACTCTCAGTAATGGTATCTCTGTTCAGCTCTTGAGTGAGGTGCTAGGCCTCAGCTTCTCCAGGGATGCTAGCTGATCTTGCTCTCTGACCCCAAGTCTGCCTTACTTGGATATGCCCATTTTTGGGCATGTGTTTGAACTTTTGTTACCACAGTAAAACAGTTTCTGGTTTTCTCATGTAAGAAGATATCTAATAAAATAACAAATCGAAGCATCATAATTTTGTTGGAATGCAGAGAAAGAAAACGACACTGGTTCTGGGTTTCAAGAAAATTATCTTTAATTAACTGGTATTGTTTATAAAATCAGCCTGGATGCCGATGTACACACGGCGGATGTGTGAGTGTGGGCATGTTGCTGTGCGTGAGGTTTAGCGTGTTCTCCATGGCCGTGGGGTGCCGCATGCGTGTGTCCCTTATGACGGAACATAGATGGTGGGAGGTGGGGTGAAGGATCGAACTGCTGAGGCATAATTAACCCGTTGATTTATGGGTTGCAGAAAAGCCAGTTCTCCTCACTCACACTACACATGAGGAAGGGGCCGGGTGAGGTAGGGCTGAAGAGTTGATGGTGTAGCAGATTTATTTCAGGTGGCTGTGCTCCCTTCTACCTCTCTTCTTGCCACTGTTTCTTCTCCATGACACACTCCTCTTGATAATGTGCCATTAGCCAAAACCCACCCCCTCCCACGTTATGCTACTGACCTTCATCCATTCCTCTTTCCTTTCTGCCCCATGAAGACATGCTGCTATGCCCTTTTCTCCAGCCCTTCATCTTCTTCCGTGTGATGCATCAAAAGACGAGGAGATGTAAGACATCAGATGGGAGAAGAATCTCTCACGGCCTCCACACTCAGGAGAGGGGGCCCTCCCCCTAACCACTGACCTGTATGGTGTTTGGTGGCCAGGTGTGAGTGGCAGACAGCTGGGCCTCAACCTACTAACCTTATCTGAGGCTAATGAGTATGAATTATATGCACAAATGCACAGGGAATGTCACACTAATGCTAATAAGATAAGCAGGAAGATGTCCAGCACAACGGTACACGTCCAAGATGAAGAATAGAAGGGGCCCCACTGGATGTATAGGAACCGCCCAGTTCTCTCTACTGCGGACTGGAATGTAGCATTTAGGCCCCCAGTCTAAGACAGGAGATGGACTGTGGGGCGCTTGTTTGTGTTTGTTTGTGCGTGCGTACGTGTGAGGAGACCGCTGCCAAGGCGACGGGGTCAAAGTGTGTGAGCGACGACAACACGATACGTGAGATACTAACACTGGATGAGGGAGTGGGCGGGGTTACGGGTCTACGGGGCTGGGATGGTCTCTCTGATTCTCGGTCACAAAAAAATGTTGGTAAAAGTTTGTGTCTCAGTGGTGGACAGTGGTGCTGAGAGATGGGGCTGGGTGTTGCTTGTCCTCAGCCATAGGATTAATATCCCTGGGTGGTGAAGGAAAGAGGCAGAGAGAGAGACAGATTTTTTAAGTTCTGTTGTGAGTTTTGTAAATTTCCTCATGTTTCAAACATACTCTACTTTTGTTGCATTAAAATATAGTAACATATTTTATAGCAAAAATATACACATATATATGTCTGTAATTAAACAGCTGAACAGAGCCAGAAATATAGAAATAAGCGCTATCAGAGTTCCATGGTCTCAATGGAGTTTTGCAATTAACAATGAAAGTGTCCCTGTCACAGTTATTGAATGAATGGAAACATGTGCTACTGGGTTAAGCAAAATCATTTCTAAATGGTTTTGAACCTCGATCAGAGCTGAGTTGCTTCTGCTGCTGTCTGCTCCCTCCTACTTACCTCATCACCCCCCTGTTCCATGGCACCCCCTCCTTGAGAAAAGTCACTCTGCAGACATAGAGACAGGCGGTGTTAGCGTTAGCAGCGGTAGGTTCCGCCAGAACAGTCAGGTGCATGTTGCCGTGTGTCACGCTAACATGCAGAAAGCTGAACCTCGTTTGGTTCTCCAACTCAGGGCAGCTCTAGTGCTCTTACAGCACCAGCAAGCAGCAGCAATGATTCCCAGACTCACATGGGTTATTCCACTCAGGTGTTAGACAGCAGGCCGTTAATACGTGTAGACAGGATTTGTCATGTGTCAGGGTTGGTGTGTCTCTTTCGTACTAGTAGAAGGCATTGCAAGATGCTGCAAGGTCATGCCACATTAAGTACAATACACAATTTCAGTTAATTTCAGGGATTTTTAAGCATGCGGGTAGAATTCTGCTTCAAGCGGGTATTCCACAGTTCAGTGAAATACATGAGCTGTAACTCGTAAAGGAGAAATTAATCTTAAATAAATTAAACCAAATTAAATAATGGCGAACTGGTGGCCATTAACATGGGCACCGAATTCTGTACATCAGAAAGTCTCCTTAATATTAAAATGGTCATTTGGAGTAAAACCCGCAAACCAGATCTGGCCTGGTGTCCTTATGCACAACGGACCAATACTGGTCCGAATCCGCTTTCTGGATTGGAAACTGACGAGGACCGTATATGGGTCACTGTTACACTGAATGATACCCAATCTGGCCTGTGTCTGCAACAGAGTGAAAAGTTACATTCAGATCAGTGAGTGGCTCAGTGGGCTAACTCTCTACCTGTGAGCAGAAGGTTGCAGGTTTGAGACCTGGCATGAGCAGAATGTTGCAGGTTTGAGACCTGGCCTGAACAGCAGGTGCTATGTATTAGCTGACCCTGCACTGTGACCCTCATGCTATGGAGATGGAGTCAATGAAGAGAAGCCTTCCAATGTACTTGTGCAAATAAAGCATGTTTGTTAAATGTGCATCAGACTCACTGTAGACTAATTCAGCATCAGAATCCCCCTTTAGCGTATGTGGCTGGTGAGTGGCTCAGTGGTGTAAGTCCCTGTGCTTGTGAGCGTGAGGTTGCTGGTTCGAGCCCCAGCCCCACTGGAATGGTTACATGTCTGTGGGCCCTTGAATGAGGCCTTTAGCTGACTGACCCTATATTCTAAAGAGATGTGTAGCTGTACTTGTGCAAATAAAAGCATTTATTAAGGTGTTTGCTCCAGGATGCTGGGAACAGAGTTTAAGCTTTTATTTGTACATTTACACTAGAATACATCACTTACCTACTCTATATATATGAAGTCAGACAGCATGCACCCCCCCCCCAGAGCAGGGGGTTAAAGGCCTTGATCAAGGGCCCACAGACACGTAACCATTCCAGTGGGGCCGGGGCTCGAGCAACCTCCTGTTCACAAACACAGAGACTTATTCCACTGAGCCACACACCAACCACATAGCTCAGGGATCCTGGAGCAGAACTAGTCAGTCTGGGGGAAAAACAAAAGAGTCTAAACCACATTTAACCAACAGACATGCTTTATTTGCACATCAGAGAGGCTTCTTTTCACTGACTCTGTTGTACTTCCCATAGCTTGAGGGAGGGGGGTAGGGGGTCCCAGTACAAGGTCAGCTAATGCACAGTGCTCTCTGGTGAGGATAGGGCTTGTACCGGCAAACTTCTAATCACAGGCACAGAGACTTAGCCCACCAAGCCACTCACTGCCCCCATTTGAGCTACATCTGTATTTAACTTTTGACTCTGTGGCAGATTTGGTAACATTCAATGTAAATCTGGCCCATATATGGCCCTTCTCTCTTTCAAATCCAGAAAATGACTTTGGACCAGTTTTGGTCTATTGCGCAAAAAAGACACCGGGCCAGATCCAGTTCATGGATCTGAATTTCTGAACAACATTTGGGCCAGATCGGGATCACACTCATCTTGCTACATGGGGCTTCTTGGATGTTGTCCAATATTAATACCGTAAAACAACATTTTAGTGCAGTAGTAAGTACAAATTATTAGTAATTAATATTGGTTTATTGCATTTAATCGATTAGTAAGAAAAGAGAAAAAATGTATATAACATAAATGTGAGTAATAAATGTTCACTTTTATAAATGAATGATTTAGAACCATTAGCAGAGGACCTGAGACAGGCTGCAGTGCAGGTGGAGCAGGTGGAGCCGAGTCACTGTGGTGGCAGGTTAGTAGCACCGCTGTTCACGCATCACACGCACAACACAAGGCCCGCAGCCACACAGTAAAATAACGGTTTAAACCCCAAACTGTTTTTGTAAAACGATCAGGCACATATTCAGGTAGCAAAATTAAGACTTTAAGTCCCACTGGAAATTTGCTTCAGCAACCTAGTTGACCAAAACTATGGAGGGGGCACCCTCCCCCCCCCCATTCGATAAACACCCACACACACACACACACACACACATTTGTAATTATATCTTTGTGGGGACTCCCCATTAATTTCTACGGGGAAAACTCTAATCACAACATGACGACCCTAACCCCCACCCAGCCCTAACCTTAACCCCCACCCAGCCCTAACCCTAACCCCCACCCAGCCCTAACCTTAACCATAAGTAACCAAACGCAATACAAGACTTTTGGCATTTTTACTTTTTTGATTGTATTTACAGATGTTCGTGGGGACCTGAAAAATGGTTCCGACAACATTAAAGAATCAGGTTTTTATTACATTGTGGGGGGGGGGGACATTTGGTCCCCAAAAAGTAATATAAAAGTAATCCACACACACACACACACACACACACACCACCCTTCACCACATCGCTGCTCTTTTGGAATAAGTAATTACTGTTCCCTCAGATAGAAATAAAAACATGTATAAAGACGTTAGATAAGAGGGGGCTATGACAAAGTGGTGGTGGGGGGTGCTCCGTATTGACACAGAAGTTAATTACCAACAGATTTACCCCCCCCCCCCCCAAAGATATGGTGTATGTTGATGCACACAGAAGCGTTGACGCACCTCTGCTCCCTCACAATCATACACGCTGCCTCCTCCCCCTCGCACACATGCAATAACAAAGTGGTTCTGTCCCCAAAGAGAGTGAGACAGTGGGCAGTAATCAGAGGACAAAACAGCACTGTAGACTAACTGGCCAGAGGTAGTCTCCCGAAAGTCCCACGCTTCCACTTCCGAGAGAACATCCCTGCCCAGGCCGTGAGCGCACTCATCCTGCACAGCTTGGTTCCTCCCCTTCAAGGTCACCTTCAACATCCTCCCCACTCTGAAACAGTTTGCCTTATTGCAGTTGTTTACCTCAGTGAAACTGTCTGCCCCATTCACAGGGGTGAAGATACAAACAGAGCCTGAAGATGAACAGGAAAGTAGTTTCTGAATTGCTTTCCAGATGTCATCAAAATAAAGATGAGTATGTGTAAAGTATTTTGCATTTTAAGATCCATGATGTCATAGCTTTTGAGATTGAGCCACTGGGGACTGACAATGTCATACACCCTTCATCCCAGAAAAAATAACAAGTAGTTTTTGTCCCTCAGACACAATTAGTAACACAATATTATGGCTGGAACATTCTGAACCAGGCAGAGCAGGATTTTTATTTTAATAAGTTTGAAAAAATAAATGCAGTCCCCACAAGCACTGAGAGTTAGATCACTGCTTCAAGGTTAGTTTATGTTTTGCACACTGTCAATGCAAAGTTCCAAAATATTACAAATTGCAGCCATTTGCAGAAAGTCTCATGCACCAATCCAGGAAGGGCTTAACTGCCAATTGCAGCAATCCGGGACAAGCTTACCCGGGATTCGCAGCAATCCGGGACAAGCTTACCCGGGATTCGCAGCAATCCGGGACAAGCTAACCCGGGATTCGCAGCAATCCGGGACAAGCTGACCCGGGATTCGCAGCAATCCGGGACAAGCTTACCCGGGATTCTCAACAATCCGGGTCAAGCTCACCCGGGATTCGCAGCAATCCGGGACAAGCTTACCTGGGATTCACAGCAATCTGGAACAGGCTTACCCGAGATTCATACCAGTCTATGGTGATTATTGTCCTACCCTGATGAGAGTGACTGGCACCAGCCAAAGGTCAATATTTCATACTGTACAATTGCAAACCCCCCATCACATGCTGAGAAAAGCTGCAAACTACATGCTGTGCATTCATCCCTCCCCCCAACCCCATCCTCCATCTTTGAATAGCCACCTCATAAACAGCTTCATCCTGTCATCAGCAACACAGTGTTTTGCCAGAAAGATAAAAGAGCGGGTTAAAAACAAGAAGGTCAGAGAAAACACAAAATTGTACATGGCTTCTTGCTAGGTTTCCCATATACTGTGGCTCACTGACTTTGGAACCTGGCAGAGGGATCACTGTCACCAACTGAACATTGTAGCTTCGTGTCTTCCCTGGCAACCTTACCAGGAAACATGACATCACAGTCAAGCTTGGATCATCAACACTGTCTTTTCGAGGTTTGCTAGTACCCTGGTGTAATGCGAGATGACTGGCTATTCTTTGGTGCCTCTCAGTCTTGCAGATTTACTTTGTATAAAACCAAGAAGATCAGAACTTATCATTCAGAATGCAGGGCCCCCTGAGTCTGCTAGGGCATCCGTGCCCCTATATGGCCCCCTGCTGGTATGGGTTACAGAATGTGCTGTGAAACCACATCAGGTGGTTCAAAAGTCAGTCAGCTGCAGTGCTGTGATGTTAGACCCCATCCTTCTCTCTCTCCACCGGCTTTCTATAGGTTCTTGTATCATTTTTTGGGATGGCACCTACCTGCATCAAGTTGCTCTTTAAGGACCTACAGTCCATCTCATCTTCTACGATAAGCAAAGATTGCCAAATGGTTCCGTCAATGCATGGGAAGGTCTTGCTTTTCTCATGTGGTGCCACAATGGTGGAGTGAGGTACCCAATTACTTTAGTTACATTAATTTAATTACATAGTCTTCAAGAAACATCTTAAGACCAATCTCTTCTGAGAACTACTGAACTAACTTCACTTTACAACTGACCTTCCCGACCTTGTTATCGTCAACATTCCAGTAGAATGATTTCAGTTGGTGTTACTGGATGCTCCACTGTCATTTGCGCTTAAACTTTCGACTAGATTCTCTACCGGATTCTTCAGTCAGTGTTTTGTGCAGCTCTGATTCCAGTGATCTTGCACCTATTACTGGTCATTCACTGGAGGCTCAGCCTAACAACACTTGTGCCTGTTGACTCTTTACAGTTGACATCTTCTCTGACTGTTTTGTAGAAAACAATCTATCAATGTATGTGTGTGTGTGCCTGTATATATATATATTACTTATATTATATATATATATATAAGTGGCTCTAGGGGAAAGTATGCTTTATATTATGAGTTCAGTTCTAACTATTAGAATATATATTGGGCTATTTGACCAACTATGGCGAAATTGAGCAGCTCTCACTCTAAAATCCTGTGGTCAAACAGCGCCACCTGCTGGACCGTGATGAGTAGCTCGGTGGGTGCGGCTTCCACACTCACCGGGTTAACCAGGCCAGTGGACGCTGCCACGTTCTCCACTCCCTCCATCGTTTTCTGGGACACGTCGTTGACTCCTGCGACCGCCGTGTCTCCCACTATGTTAGTCTGCTCAGTGGCCCTGTTAGCCACTGTGAGGAGAGGGCAAGATTAAATTTTTACAGTTCGATTCTTGACATTTTTACCCATTTATATTACTTGCGTTACTTATAGAGATAACTCACTGCATTGTATCAAGGTAGCAGCAATACTATAATCCAATTCACCTTGACTGTGCAACGTCTTCTAACCATAATTTGTCTTATTTGTCCTTGAATGCTTCTCATGTGTATCGTTAGAAATGCTTCTATCTTGTTTTCATGTGTATCTGTCTTCATAGTTACTGTGGTTTTCTGCCTGTGAGTTGTGCTGCAAAAATTCTTTGTAGGTATGCAATGGTAAAGTCTTATCCTGACTTGTAAGCTGGTTTAGTTTGTTTGCTTAGTGATGTTCATTGCCTGCTGTATTCACAGTTGTGTTAAGGTATCTTAACAATGGCTTAGTACATTGTTTAATGCATTGTGATGGATGTGCTTACTTGAATTTACACTTGATACCACTCCTTCCTTTGTCTTCGATCCTACAACAGAGTAAAAACAGAAAAGGCATAAGTTCTAGCTTCTTGGTATAGCACTAAGTGGGGGGGGGGGGGGTTGAACTTTCTCTAGAAAAGATGACTTCTTGACCAAGTCAAAGGCCAGAGTATTAAATGGCACACAGGTCAGGTCCTGCAACTAAAGACTCTGGGAAGTAACATCATTCCATACCACAATGTGCACTGTGCCAGTCTGAAATGCAGAAAGCGCCATAAAACCTTGGAGATTACCAGGAGTGTGTGGGGTGTTGCCTCAGCACCATGCAGCAATAAGCATGAATATTTGAGCCGGGTCTTTCGTTAAGTGATGGAAAGGTCAGCTGACATTGACTAGCTAGTTATCTGTGAATCCATGTATCAATGCAAGCTGACTGGGAGTGAGGGAGGCAGGTTTCGGGAGAGATTTCTGAATTTTTTCCATCTGCAAAAAATCAGTGGGATACAAATAGCTTTGAAGCTGTGGGAGAGAACGGCAGATTTCTAAAATTAAATTTACAGATTTACTGTCATTTTACTTACGTTTCAGTGGTTTAAAACGGGCTGTTTTCTGTAATGTTAGACAACAATTCTACATCATTCCATCACTGGATTTGTGACGTCCCACTGAATGGGAGGTGGACCCCCACCTCGGCCTGGGCAACACGGGCCTCCTTTTCTGCCCCAGGCCATCAGCACTAAAGGAAACACCCAAGTCTGTCTGCAGTAACTAACAGGCCCATAATGATCATGCCACACCTGCCAGCTCCGGCACTGTAATTATATCATTATCTCATATTCCTGCTGCTGGCCTCATTCACCATCACATGGCAAAGAATCATCACTGGCCTGATATGACATCTGAGTGCACGTTTGTGGTGTCTGCCTGTTAATACGCCTACAGAAACACCAGCAGGTCGTTAAGACAAAGGCCAGATAATTACCTTTGACTTAGCTTTGTTTTAGACACAGATATAACTGCATATTAACATCTGGCTAACAATGTTTGTGAGGTTCATCATTCACTCTGAATAGCAGAGACTGAAAGTGTGATTTCATCTTTCTAATTACGGCCTTTTACACACACAGCTAAACAAACTGTTTTTTTTTTGACTGGTTAGTTCTGTGTTTTCCAACCGGGGACCCACTGACGGTCCATGTTTTTGCTCCCTCCCAGCTCCCTGCCAAGCAGTACACATTTTTGCTTCCTCATCAAAACAAAAACATGCACTGTCTGCGGATCCTGGAGGACCAGACTGGGAAACACTGGGCTAGCTTATCAACTCAGAGAGCAGACTGGGACTGACCTGGTTGTGGCATTACCAAATGGAGGACAGGACCTGTCCATCGGTCCCAGTGTCAGTATACCCAGAGACATAGCTGAGCACACTGTGAGTGGTTCCGACCCAGCTTTGCTGCGTTCGGCGAGTGCGTGTGCATGTCTGTGTTTCCGTAGGGCTGTGTCTCTCCCTACACCTCTGGAGCAAGTAGCATTGTCGTCATGGGAGCTGCAGAGGGGGATCGGAAGGGGATGCGGGCAGGACGGACGGTCTCCGGGGGGCAGAATGCAGCTTCGCGATGTGGCTGCCTTTTTGCTCGTCTATGTTTTTACTGAGACTGCCCTACCCCCAATAATTAAAATTCAATTAAATTATGCAAGTGGCTTGAACGGGATGGAGGGAATTGGAAAAGGGAGAGAGAGAAGAAAGCAGTAAGAGAGAGTGAGAGACCACAGACCCAGGTTTTGCCTCCGAAAATGGCTGTTTGTGATGGCTGACCTCATTCATCGTAACCAGTGAGCTACGTCTACGCACGCAAGTGTCATGTGTGACGTTATTCTGTTTAGGAGAAAAACATACCCCCCCCCCCCCCCCCCGATTCTTATGGCACGGCGCGTTGCGGTATCCAAGCCCCGCCCCCTCACAGAGGTGACCCTGACGTCACCTTGAGACTCAGGTCTGGGGCCACACCAGTCATTACATTACCATTAAATTCACCAACAGGGACATATTACTAATTAAGATTAAATAATTTAATGTACCATTTTGTTTTACGATGACCTCCTTAGGACATGCTGTAATTCAGTGTAACATGTTTAGCTGTAATACTGAGTACCCAGCACCCTTTGCATTCCTCACGCCGTTTACCGTGTCCTGATGAGCAGGGGCGTAAAGGAACGGAGGCGGTGGCCCCTGGGCCTCGGTCTGGGCTGCGAGACTCTACTGACAGCTGCTGAGCCCCCCCCAGTCCCTGCCCCCCCCCCCCCCCCCCCCCGCAGAGACACAGCTGCCAATCCAGGCTGCAGTTAATAACACATCCTGAGCCCTGCCGGTCACATGGCTCCATGACATGTACGGTTTGCCTCCCCCTGCCCCACCCCCACCCGTAGGTGATGGGCGGGGGGGTGGGGGGGTCGCCTCCTGAGACAACTTTAAAGTAGAAGCGGTACATTCTGCGATGAAATGTTCTCCTTCATGTCTCTCTCCCCCCCACCTCAGAAAGACCATAAAGCCACAGTCACAGCATTGAGCTGGTAAAACACAAACGCTTCATGGGTGTGTCCACCAGGGGGCAGTGTCAGTCTTCTGATGTGGGGATCCTGCCGCAGTGACGCACTGGTGTGTGTGCGAGTGTGTGTGTGTCGTGCTGCGCTTCTGAGCTCGGACTCTGTGTCCCCCCGGCAGGGTGCACTGGGGCGGAAAACAGGATGTTACCAGCATGCGATGCAGGAGCCAAGTCAGGAGCGTGAAGCACCCAGCTAGCGATGTTCCTCGATCCCTCACTGCAGTGCAGCACAGTCCATCCTGCCCTGGCCCTGCACAACATCCCTAAACCCTGAGCTCTGATCTCAGAGCAGTTCTCCCTGCACTGTAAAGCCAGGCTTTGGATGGTGGCTTTGCAGGATGATAGTACACCTGCGACTGGTATAAACACAGGAGCCTAACACACTGCATCCTGGGTCATGTGACTGCATGTTCCAAAAATAACCAGCACTCCTCTTCTTCCTTCTTCCTCAGTCCTACTTCTCGCACCTGCTGGAGACCCACATACCAGACCCATTAATACGCGAGGGGGAGCTACTCGGGGGGGTGGAGGTGAAGGTGGACCTGCTTTGTTCCTGATGGAAAGATCATTGTTGAGGTGACCACGTTACTGTCCTGCACACCTTTCCTCAACCTTTCGACCCCCCTCCCCCCCGCTCTGTTGACTGCTCCTTACCTACATAGAGGACCCCCTCTTTGGTCTTGGCGGCTGCCTCCTCCACTCCCGCCTTGGTCTTCTCCGCGGCAGCCACGACGCCTTCCTTGACCGTGGAGAATCCCTTCATCAGTACATCCATCCTGGATGGAGGAGGGCAGTGCTGGTCCCACGGGAAGCTGGTGAAACTGTGGAGGCGAAAGGCAGACGGTGGGACGAGGAGTCACTGTCTGAGTCTGAGTGTCACCGCGAGTCTGTGCTGGTGCGTTTGCCTGCACGGATCTGCTGCTGCTGCAGCTCCGTGCGAGAGAGAGAGAGAGAGGTGGGGGGGGCGGGGGGGGAGAGCGAGCGAGAGAGAGAGAGAGAGAGAGAGAGAACAGCTGACAGCCTGGTGTACCTCTCCACCAGGACGTCGAGGAGTGAGCAAATGGGTAAGCAACACGGGGAGGAGAGAGAGAGAGAGAGAGAGAGAGAGAGAGAGAGAGAGGGACGAGGAGTCGGGATGCAGAGATGCTGGGAGCTGCTGAGTATTTAAATCAGACTGCAGCCTCCCCTCCCCCCAGTACAGAGACACGCAGAGGGCGCAGAAACACAGCCCTGCGGCGTGGCGCTGACTGGCTGCACGTGAGGCGCCCAGCATCCTGGTGGGAGTGTGCAGGGTGTCCCGATCTGCTTTTTAAGGTGCCAAAGCATCTCGGCTCATGTACTGACATCATCACTCAGGCATAAAAAAAAAAAAAAAAACAGGAATGAGCCAACATCTGGCTGCGGAGGCTGCGGACTGTGCGCGGTCATGCCGGCGTCCCGCACGGCCGCCAGTTTTATTTGCAAAAAGCACTGCAGAGCTATAAGGAGAAAGGAAAGGCGTGAAGAGAGAACTGTGTCTTCTGCAAAAACCTTCCATTAAAATGAAGGTGCTACCATCCACTGTTTCATTATAAACACAGAGAAGGAGCCCTTTTGTAAATAAAGGCAACAATTTGAGTATCTTTATGCCTGCCAGGCACTGGCGGCTTCTGATGTCATGGAGGCGGGACATCCTCCCTCCACACACACCAAACTGTCCTGACACCGGGAAGAGGAGCTGCCGGTGCAGCCCGCATCATCTCCTCTGCACACCAGGACCAACCAGTGCCTCAGCTTCCCTGAAGGGAGGCTGGCTGTGGTGTCCCTGGTCAGAGAGTATGTGTGACGCAGGAACGTTGCCCGACTCCGGATCACGAGCCCCTATCAGCAGGCAGGACAGCGGAGTCCCGCTTTGTGAAGGCGTCTTGGAGGACAGCTGAGTCATACTCCTGGTTCCGTAACCAGGTCCAAGTATCCCGTGTTCCTCACATTCCTATCTCAGCATTTAATCCCCATCTGCTGTACCCCCCCCCCCCCCATTCCTGCACCAGCCCCCACTGCCCTCCCCATGTGGCCCCCTGATTGGCCAGGTTTCTCATTTGCAGCCGGCGGTAGCTTCCTTCACCTGAGGCGGCTCATTGATCGCCTCCCCCTGGGGGGCCCATGAATCAGGGCGCTGGGGAGCAGTGGACGGGGTGGGGGCTGGGGGGCGACCCTAACATGCACATTTGCAGAGCCTGCCGACATCTGACTATGAAAGACACAACCCTCCCTGCAGTCCCTGCAGCTCCGTGCTAAAGCATGTTAGAAACAGGAGGTTCAGCTGCTACACAGTGAAAGAGTAGCCCCCCCATGCAGGAAGTCCAACCCTCAACCACACTGGAGAGTTTACACCCCCTCATCACTATAAATTCCCTTCCAGGACATGCTCTTTAATCACTGCATAAAACTTTGAGCATCACCGACACAGATGAAACCTCTCAATAAGATCCGTGTCACTGATATTGCCCACTTGTGCTCCTCCCCAGAGCGGAGGCATAAGAGCTGGTGAGGAAGCTTTCAGTGCTCAAGGTCACAGGGGGCATGGCACCACCCAGGGGATTAGTACCACATCACACCTAAATGAGAAGGCACACATGGGGTGGGTTTGCAGCAACACAATTATTCCCTATCTTGGTGGATGGAAGGAGCTTGTCCATTGGGTGAAGCTGATGCAAACGATGCCATCAGAGCCCTTATTCGCCCTTGTGTGTTTATTTTCATTCTCCTGCCAAGCCCATCAGTAAAACCTGACTGTGACGATGCACCACATTCATTCAGGTTTTCATTCAGATCGATTGAAGTGTCATTATAAGTCAGACAGAGCGGACGGCGGCAGAGCGGTTCACCGGACACGAGCGTGTGGAACAAACACATCGCGGCACTGCACTACAGGTCAAATCAGATTGTGAAACTGCGAGAGAAGCCCCCTCCCCCAGCGCAGCACTGCACTACAGGTCAAATCAAATTATGAAACTGCAAGAGAAGCCCCCTCCCCCAGCGCAGCACTGCACTACAGGTCAAATCAAATTGTGAAACTGCGAGAGAAGCCCCCTCCCCCAGCGCGGCACTGCACTACAGGTCAAATCAGATTGTGAAACTGCGAGAGAAGCCCCCTCCCCCAGCGCGGCACTGCACTACAGGTCAAATCAGATTGTGAAACTGCGAGAGAAGCCCCCTCCCCCAGCGCGGCACTGCACTACAGGTCAAATCAGATTGTGAAACTGCGAGAGAAGCCCCCTCCCCCAGCGCAGCACTGCACTACAGGTCAAATCAAATTATGAAACTGTGAGAGAAGCCCCCATCCCCCCCCGTCTTCATGCTGAAAGGGCCCCTGTCGCTAAGCAAGGGAGTAAGAACCAGCCTTGGGAATGCAGGAGGGGTTGGGGTGAGGCCTCGGGATCATGGATGAAGCTGCTATAAATAACCCCCCCCCCCCCCACCACCACACCTGCCCCCATCTGTGTCCAGCGCTTTTCGTAGCACAATTCTGCTCTGCAGTACTGATCTCAAGCCAACCGATCTGTGCTGAAGGAAGCAGCCCATTGGCAGGAGCTTTGCTAGGCACAGCCTTGTCCCGCCTCCATTATTACAGACACAAAGGGGATTGGGTGAATATCTGCCTCTTCCCCACTCCCATAAGACCCAAAAGCGAGACAGCGGCGGGGCGATGAGGCAGAATGATGATCTGTAGCTGCTGTTGGGTGGGGGTTGGGGGTCTATACCTTAATGCTGCTTGTTCCCCGGCTGACGAAAAGACCGCCAGCACAGCTCAGACCCCCGACAGGCAGCGCTGCAGACGCCAGGAGATGCGAAGGAGGAGTCGCTCGGATGAAACAGGCCAAAGGATTCAGCAGCTTACAAGATCCAGGTATACATTTAGATCTGAAACAAGCAGCCAGCATTTGCATGTATAGATAGTTACGTTCGTCTTTCTAGCTGGAGTCAGATTCATAAGATATGATTTAATACAATTTGTCAATAAACACAGAGGTCAGCGGAGGGCACAGCACCCTGAGTCAAACCCCTGCAGAGTCTTTTCCAGCGATTTGGGCGGGGTCCCCCCTCCCAGAGACCCATTTACCTCCCAACATGATTGATGGAAACTCATCTGAAGGTTACTCCTCTATTCTGCAAACAAACAAACCCACGTCACGTCGGGATCCTATTCCACACGGCGCAGCTCCGCAATGGGATATGCTCGTCTCGATGCAAAAGGCTTTTCGCTGGCACTGACCCCAGAGTCGGGGGCGGCGTGTGGCAGGAATCTGTGCCATGGTTCAGAAGGCTGTCAGTTCAAATCCCAGCGTTTGGCTGAGTTCTTGTATAAAAGTGCAAATCTATAGGACAGATGCTTCTGTTTTGATACAGTGTCACGGTCCAACAGGGGGCAGTCATGCCTATAGTAATGCAAAGGCAGGCCCATGACAGAAGCCTGTGTATAAATACCCCAGTGACAGGTAGTCACTCTGCAGACACCTCCACCCAGGGCAACGGGAATAAGTAAACAGATATTGTGCATTAAAGATGGAGATCAGGGTAAACATGCATCCACTATTTCTGTAACCTGTAACCACTGAGCAACCTGCCAAACCACAGCCACCAAAGAAAGGAATAAATGTGGACCGTGCAAGCAAAAGCCGTAGCAGCGCGTGTGTCTGCACAGAACCCATTACCCATAATCCCCAGTATCACATCTATCCTGTCACCCATAACGGCCTAATCGGTGGCCAGTGTCTACAATGTGGCACAGATCTTAACTAATGTAAGAACAAAAATGTGAATCATCCGCTGCCAGCTAGCTGGATAACATTATGGATAACATTAGCTGGATAACATTATGGATATCATTAGCTGGATAACATTATGGGTAACATTAGCTGGATAATATTATGGGTAACATTAGCTGGATAATATTATGGGTAACATTAGCCGGATAACATTATGGATAACATTAGCCGGATAACATTATGGATAACATTAGCCGGATAACATTATGGGTAACATTAGCTGGATAACATTATGGATAACATTATGGATAACAGCTGGATAACATTATGGATAACATTAGCCGGATAACATTATGGATAACATTAGCCGGATAACATTATGGGTAACATTAGCTGGATAACATTATGGATGCCAGAACATCTGTCCTTTTCACAAAAAGGAGCGGAGGACCACATCTGGGTACTCAACAGAAATATTTTTGGCTTTATCTGTATAAATGATGGAAAATTAACACATTAGGGCCAAATTCAATTTTTTACAGTATCAGCTGAGGCTGCTGGATGGTACTTAGTCACCGGGGTTTAACTACAAATCCAAAAATGTAAGTGCACATAAAGACGTGCCTCTGAATGTTTCTCCAGTCACCATGTCTCTAATCGGCGGTGGGACATTTTCTCATCGGCCAGCTGCGTTGTTGTGACCGTAAAAAAAGAGGTCTTGGTATTTTAAGTGCAATTATGGCTCCACCTGCTGGCCACAGAATGAACCTGACGTCAGCACTCAGAGTCCACATGGCTAAGGATGGAAGGATCTGGATAGTACTGCTCTGGATCTGCAGCCGCAGACCGCGGAGAAACGGGCGGCTGACACAGGACCTATGATGTCAGAATGAGCGGCTCCATTAGAGAATTACAGTCACACATTAAGCTTGTGTAAAGGGGCGCGTATAAAATATACTAAGATTAAATGCATCAAGTAATATAGCTACTTAAGCTCAGCACTAAGGAAACGTAACAGAAAGGATCTTATGTTAACATGGCTGATTTCTGTACTGCTGTATATTTTGTCTGAATGAAAAATGCCCAGACTGCTTGCGGTACGATGTTTAAATGTCCATAAATATAACATGAAGTGACATAATAATATACCTAAATATGTGAGCTCTGCATGTAGTTACACAACGACACTGCGCCAGTGTAATGCCATCTCGAGCTGCTTACTAATTCAGGAGTCCCTTTAGGAAAACATGGCCGCATAGCCTGAAGGAGAAGCCCAATGAGAGGAGTTTGGAGAAACCGAGGCGCTTTGAGTTAGGGGGAGGAGACTGTGGATTCTGAATTGGCCTCTTCCTGTGTTCTCATACAAGCAGCCAGTACGGAGAATCCAAATCCACAAACACCAGTGACCAAACAGAGCCTCTGTGGGTAAGATTCCTTCAGTGGCGAGAATGAAGGTTTGGTCACATCCTGTTTACTTGGGTGACGCAGGATGCGGCAAAGGAGCCAGACTCATGACTCACGGAGCAGCCACCTGCAGGTGGTCCAGGTGTCACAGAAGGTTCCAGAAGCCGCAGGTGACGTTACCAAAAAGCTGGAAATCTGCTTAGCTAGTGCTCAACCTACTGCTGGGTCCATAGTCAGACTCTGCTTTAAGGTCCCTTACGTCGCCATTCTCACGATTACCATTTAATGTTTGTTAATACATCGTTTTCTTGACTATGACTGAGTGACAAACAGAACTTTGAATCATCACAGGGACGAGGAGGCCAAACCACGGACATGCTCTCTGATAAATACGAGAGACATCAAAACGCGAGCTGCCGGTGACTCGGCGACCATAATTGCTGATTTTGTCCCGTGTTTCAACTGAAATTTCCTCTAGAGCAGAGATGATGACCCCATTGTATGTAGTGTTTCATTGCTATATAACTGTTTACTGTTATTTTTATTTACATTCTTGTGACTTCACCGACACACCATGCCAAATTCTGGTTCCGATCATCTCTCAGCCACAGGGTTTGCGACGTCGCCAACATCGGTTATCTGGCTGGAGTGAGATCTTCGAGATTCGAGACAAGCCTGCTCACACATGCACATACTTGTATGCAAGTTTTTTTTTTTTTTTTACCTTGTAAATAGTCTGCAGGGTTTGCAAACTGCCCCACTGTTTTTGATGTGGTATGATGAAATGACACAAATCTGCTATAAAATTTCCTGTATGTGTGTGTGTGTGTGTGTAAGCGTGAGCGTCATGCCAGGCGCGTGTGTCGGCTTCCCTGGATTAGCGTGATCAGGGCATGTAGCCTAGCCGCAGCAGGCCAGGCCACATGTGTCACACGGACGGTGTCCCTGGCTCTCTGCATGACTGACCCAATGCAGTGGTGCTGTGTGGATGTTCACATCTAACCCCATAATTAACCTGCTTAACATTCCAGTACAGAATAAAAATGCAGAACCTTGCATCCAACCACCCCACGCCGTTTACGTAACGTCACCAGTCACCTGTGATTCTGGAAACACTGCTCGGGAATGTCCTCCATGTGGCTGCTGCCTGCGTTCATGCAGTCCTTTTGCTCCTGTACACACACAGGGGCTCTGGCTTTCGGAGAAGACACAGCCTGGCTGAGACAGGAAGTGATGAGATGGTTGCGCCGTGGCGAGATGTGGAAGGAAACCGTGAACTCAAGACGGCCATTTCCCTCAAAGGAGGCAGGGGTTGATGTTCCGTATGACCAGACCACGGTGATGAGCTTCAGGGGAGACCACACCAGAACCAGGCCAGTCACACGGCGTTAAAATGGTCAACAGGATAAAACTCTGGCCCAGTGTACGGCCAGCAGGGTGCCCGATCCAGACGGACATCAGCAAGAAATGCCATTCTGGATCTGACGAAATTTAATCCAGCCCAAGATAAAAATCAATATCCACCCCTCCCCCCCCAAGCCAACCAAGAGCCCCCAGAAAGGCAAACATTCCTGGAATCACAACTCAATTTCTCGGAATTGATTCAAATAAACAGCAGGCAAATCCACATCAGCCAAGGCAGCGATGCATCAGATTATCCAGGAGGCACCGGGGGTAACCGGCGAAGCCATCTCATTGTAGGTTCCAATCCCAGGAGGGGTAGCTGGTGCCAAACTTAACAAGCAAACTGCCACAACTTTGCCACACCGTTGAAAGCTGAAGGTGGTCTTCCTGCTGAACCAAAAACACAGCACAAGTTGTGTACTAAAATAAGATGATTTTAATTGATAAATCAATACATTGGACATAATCTGAGTACAGAACAACTTTCCATGGTAAACATAAGGCACCTATTAAAAAAAATTAGATTCTGTACAAAATACAAGTTATATTTAGAAGATATTCTATGTAAGGTTCTCTGCACATAAGATACACAGAAACGAGTACTGCTTTGTCGTACCCAAACTCATTAAGTCAAAGTATTGACCATATTCTGCGCTACATGACATTACACACAATAACCGTAGTGCTGTGTGGTTTCCAGCAATGTGATGTGGCTTCTGAGCGGCGTCTCGTTTCTCTCCTGTGAGGTATCGAGGCCAGCTGAGCATCATTTTACATTTTTGCATGAAGGATGAAACCAGGAGGACTGCAGGCTGGAACCGTGAACCTCTGAAAGGTTTCGGACGGGGAAAGACGACAGAACAGGCCGACAGAAAACCCCCGAAAGACACCCCCCCCCCCCCACATGATTTGTCCACATTTCATAGTTTCATGCGTCTGTCTAAATAAAATCATTTGGCATGATGTCTGACTGCAGGAGGTGGTGTCAGTCAGAGGGGTTCAGTTCAGGTACTAACTATCATTTTATCATTTAAAAGAGACCATCAACGAAGCATTAACCAGCGCATATGCATAGCACTGGGCCCACGGGGGGGGGGGGGGGGGGTGTATTTGCACAGGAATGCCCTATTATCAGGCACTAAATACGTGAATGGGGGTTAGGGTTGGGGGGACAGCCCATTACTAGTTCACATACAATCATCGTGGCAGGATTCTGATTAGTGCTGACGTTTTGGGCACCTTATCGCGAAGGGGGTGAGGGGTGTGCCTGCACTTTTGCTGGAGGTAAAGTCAAAGTAGTAAAGAAAAATGCACTTGGATCTCGGGTTCATGACAGAACACTCCCCCCACAGATATCCCTCAAGTGAACCGCTTCAAACCTACAGTATTTACAGAGCTTATCTAGACAGAACGTCAAATAAATAAGTTGCAGTTATACAGCTGTACTATATTGCACGCTTGCATGGGTAATTTTCATGCCCGTATCTGTTGCTGTATATCCAAACTGTTTCTCTTTTTTTAAAAAAATATATACAGACATGCAGATTCTCAAACAATCTAAAATAATTACAGGTTTGGAACCGGTGGGGCCGAGTCAGATAAGGTCTCTCTCTCAGGCACAGACGATCCATCTCTCTCTGGTAGGACCAAATCCCACTGACTAGAAAGTCATTTTGAAGAGGTTGCTGGAAATAATTCTTTAAAAGCAGTTATGTGACGACAATAAAAGTGTTTCTACATATTAACAATGCAGATGGCAGGAAAAAGACTAAGAGTTTCATGAAAACTATCCCATGAAATCTTGCACATTATAAAAATAAAGAAAATGAACAGGTATAGAGATTATAAACATGACCGAGTGACTATCGCCAAAACCCTCCCTCTCCAAGGACGTTTGGAGGCTGTTTATGTACGACTGACAAGGGCAACTTTAAAACAATAATAAAAAAAATGTACTTATGGAAGATTCATTTTTAAATACTCAGAAGTCAAATATTTCCCCAAAACAACCTTTTTTTTTTTTTTTACTTTAATAGGGGACAACACACATTTTAAATTCAATCACCACCCCCCTCCCCCCGCCGAGAGGGTGTGGGAGTCAGAAAACTTCAGCCCACAGATCTCTGGACCAGCACGGTGAGGCAAGTGACCTGTGTGACCCACAGTACCGCAGGGCTGGCTGGCGGGCCGGCCCACAGCTTTCACAGAAAGCAGTGGTGATGGAGGTCTCACACAGCAGGACTAAATGCTTGAAGAACTCCGCTGTTCTGGCCATCGGTGTCCGGCTCTGGAGGGTCCTTTCCCAAGAGGCACAAAGATCGGCGCCACTGCCTGTACCGTCCAGCAGGTGGCGCTCACGCCCCGCATCGCTGCCTTCTCCAGCGAAGGGGAGGGACTTATGGCTCTGGGAACTGACGCCTCTTTCCTGCCTGCATAACTCACCACCAATCTCTCCCCTCTGCCACCATGTGAAGCTGTAGTTTGTAATTGTAACATGAGGAGCGAAGGAAAAAAAAGGAAGAGTTTCTCCAGGCCGCAGCCGGGGAGAGAGAGGCAGCTCAAATCTTGATGTCCTGAGACTCCACCATCTTGGCTAGTGTCTTCTTGATGCGCAGCACCGTGAGGCGTGAGGCGGGGTTAGGGGCCCAGCATTCCGACATCAGCTTCAGCATGGCCCTCAGACACTGTTGGGGAGGGGGGGGACATAGGGGGTGGGGGTGGGCACTGTTAAAGTGGATAAAAACAAGCAAGAAGTACCCAGCAGCGGGTGCCATTTTCCTACAGGCTTAGGCCGACGGCGGAGCAGAGAGACAACCAGTGATTTATAACATCAATAAAAGCCCTGAAAGCCGAAACCCCCATGAGGACACGTGAGAGACCCAGTGCAGCGTGAGATCCTGAGGGCAGACCGGCCGGCGAACTCGCCTTAACGTTTAAAGAGAACATTCTTCTGCGGAACTCGCATGTTACGATGTTGGAAATAAGACAGAAACGCCCCCAAAGCCTGCAGGACTCGCTTCTAAGAGCTTGACACCAGCAAAAGAAAACCCCATTTGTCTGATTAATTACATCAACCTAATGAATGTCATCTTTCTTAAAGAATGACAACTTTCTTCTCCCAAAAAGGAGCCGGCTGTACCCCGGTCATGAACGGAACTGCTTTGGACCAGCAGACAGGCCCCATAACCCCCGACAACCACCGACCAAACTGCCCACTTACCTCATCACTGTTCCAACGGTTGGAAACTGCGGGTCGCAGGCCCTTAACACACACCACCTCCCGCATGTCCTCATAGGAGGGGTCCGAGGGCACCATGCCGGCGTAGGGCAGCTGGTACTCCTCCACAATGCCTGGGGGGGGTTAAAGGGCCGATTAATCCAGAACCGCAGAAGCTAAACGTCCATCTGTTGGGCGATTCCGGATAATATAGTATGCCTGATAACTAAATAAGAAGCAGATGAAGACAAGGAGTACGTCATGGTAATGGGGAGTAATGCTGAACGGACGGAAGAACTGAACGAATGGATGGAAGCGATAAGAGGAGAGGATGGACACGATGTGAAGGCAGCAATGATCGAAATCGGGGCGCCGTGACAGGATGCGTAGAGGAAGGAAAGGATACGGTGAGAGTCACACACTCAACACAGCGAGGGAGCAGAGGGCAGCAATAACACAAACGCTAAGCTGTTTTCAATCACACGAGGAAAACATGAACGCGAGAGGAGACTGAATGGCAGGCCGACCTCCGGTGACACATCGGCGCGACATCTCCCACACGATCAGCCCGTAGCTGTAGATGTCCGCCATGAGGTAGGCCTGGAACTGGTTCTTGTTCATGCTCTCGTCCAGCACCTCGGGAGCCATGTAGCGCTTGGTACCAGTCCGTGTGCTCAGGGGCACATCCACCTCGTTGCTGTCACTGGGGGAAAGGGGGGGCAGAACCAGCAGTTCAGACTGTGGACTCAATGCCCCTGAAGTCATCTTTTTAAAGTCTGTGTTTTTTGTGTTTTTGTCGGTAAGTTTGTGCAACATGCAGTGGTGAGTAGTGGGTCCCCCTAATGCCGTGACCACGGCAACGAGACTCCCACCAAACAAAAAACTGCTTAGAAATATGAAAGTGGTGCTGGATTGATTATGTTGATTTTTGACGCCATTATAGCGACTAGGGCTGTATTCATGGCGAGAGTAAATGTAGAGTAAATATTACAGCAGAGTGAAGAAGCAAAAAGGTAAAAACTTCATAGTTAATCTTAAGCATCTGAATCAGATGATGCACCGCGAATCAGCCGGGCACACAGACACTGCTGCTCTGGGCAGAGCTCGTTCTCTCTCAGTTCACAAGCAGCACGTCGTTAGCTGAGCGACTGACGATGGCCCGTCGGCAGCCGCTAAACTCGACCTCCAGCCCGGATCGTACCTGTTGAACTTGACGGCCAGCCCCAGGTCGGCGATGCAGCAGGTGCCGTTCTTCTTCACCAGGATGTTCTTGCTCTTGAGGTCGCGGTGGGCGATGGCCGGCTTGCCCTGCGTGCCGTAGATCTCGGTGTGCAGGTGGCACAAGCCGCAGGCCGCTGAGTAGGCGAGCCGCAACAATCCTGCCGCATCCAGCGTGCTGAACTTCAGGTAGTCGTGTAGGGAGCCGTTCTCGTGGTAGTCCGTGATGAGGAAGAGCTGCGTGAAGGAGCCCGTGCCCTTGATGTCAGCCGCGATGAACCCTGGAAAGATTAGACTGGGTGAGGTTTCATTCAAAGGCATGTTCTGAGTGTCAACACTCAGTAATAAAGTTAGCTATCACTAGAATCCCTCTTACACCCTTCACACTAAAGAGTGCTGCAAACATCTACTGTGAAGTTCATGCAGGAGATCTTCTTTGTTATCTAATTAAACAGTCATTCATAGAGACAGTAAATCCAAACTAAAGGCCGCGTTATGCGATTAGAGAGGTAAGAGACCACTGGCCACATACCCAATATGTTTTCATGCCTCATGAGGACTGTCTGGTAGATCTCCGTCTCCCGGAACCAGCTGGCCTCCTCACGTGTGAAGAACACCTTGACGGCCACCTTCTCGCCGCGCCAGCTGCCAAGCCACACCTCCCCGTAGCGGCCCTTGCCAATGGGCCGAACCATCTGGATTTGCTTGGCGATGGTGCGCTGTACCTGGAGGTGCATCAGCATGCCAGTCACGTGACCGGCGCTCCACGTTCGTCTTGCGAAATCACAGCCTTTAGGCTGATCAGCAAACAGATAGGAGACCCTTTCAACTTTCCCGGTTAGCTCAGTTGGTGCCAAAGTAACATCAGTTGAAGGACAAATACCCTTTTCTGAATAATTCCTTAGGATAGTTATTTAAATATCTCAATATTTAGTTTAAAAACTAGAACACGTGGGCATAAGTGGAAATTAGCAGGAGAACATTTTAAAATGAATTTCAGGAAGCACTTCTTTACACAGCATGTAGTTAGAGTATGGAATAGGCTTCCTGTTAGTGTAGCGCAAGCTAAAACCCTGGGCTCCTTTAAATCAGAGCTAGATAAGATTTTAACAACTCTGAGCTATTAAGTTCACCTCCAAACTAGCTTGATGGGCCGAATGGCCTCCTCTCGTTTGTAAATTTTTTATGTTCCTAAATACCTTAGCCAATGCTAAAGAGTTTCCACAACATTCGTGCCGTATTCTAACAGTTCAAACTGACTTTCCCTTGTATTAGCTGAGCTTGTGTTGGCTTCATCATTCATATTCCACTCTTAACCTTCACGCCAGAACCCAGAGCAACGAGCACCGCTGACACAGCGAAACCTGAACTGTTTCCACAGAGAAATACCAAACATGGCGGGCGCTGACGGGTTAAAGGCTTGGAGCATTACCAGTTAGCACTGGTGCTAGAAGCACCCCGTGTTTTGGACAGGACTACTCGACCCTGTCAACAAACGTTCAACCAAATGTCATTCATCGGATCGGCGGGAGGAGCGGGGACCCGCCTCCAGGTTCAGCTGCCTTTCCCATGCTTACCAGTAGGGGCAGACCAGAGCCGCTGGCCGAGGTGGACAGGTTGATGAGGTCCTTGAGTGACTCGCCGACCGGGATGATGGCCTCCTCCTGCTCCAGGTCCCTGCGGTAGCGTCGCCTCTCCGTCTGCCATTTGTACCTGCCAGAAACGCCGCCGACGGCCGGCCAATCGTGACAGAGGGTCCGATAGGTATATAGCAGCTGCCACTAAAGCTCGTTAAGATGCGAGCGGGCTTGTCTGATAGCCAGACATGGAGAACGTCGACACTATCTATCGCGCAGTCTATAACATCAACCTTAACTATTCCTCAAGTGACAAAGCTACTCTCACAATAGATATCAAAAGACCAAATTGAGTTATCCACCCTGACCATGATTGGCTGCCCAGTAGATAAAGCCTGCAGTATGCATCGTTCACTTAGACAAACAGCACCTCCGCCTCCACTGTTAGCGGGCTGTTGACGCACTGACGTTACCCACCAGTCAACTACATCTGACATCAACCGCTATCAGCCACCAAGTCAAACACATAAACTGTAAATGAGCTCTTTACTGGTATCTGCCAGCTAAGCCGAACAGCAGATCTGCCACCACTATCATCTCTCAAACAACTTGTCAAACAAGACGGTCATTAACTGTCACGCTCAGTCAAAAAAAAACCCTTTCAAACATTTACTAGAGGAGCGAAAAGGACACAAGATGCAACCACGGTAGCTGAAATGTGAGCAGAAGCTTCTGTCCTAGACACTGGTGACTGGCTGACCTGTAATAGCAAACGATGGTGATGATGATGAGCAGGCAGCAACAGGCGGTCACCGACACGAGGAAGGCCACCCAGTGCGCACCGGCGAGCAGGTCTGCGGGACAAAGGAATGTGAGGTGAGGGTCTCTAGAGAAGCCAGAGCACCAGCTCATCCGAGCTAAATTCACACCCCAGGTCCTGGTCCACGGTTTGAATGGTCCAAGGCAGCTATATACCACCCATAGTGAACAGTGGAACCCACTCTGACAGAGTTTCAATGATTCATGGCAAACTGAGGGACAGATTTTGGGAGGGCGCCAAGTTTACATGGACTAAAGAACACGGTCAGGTGACCAGATCAGGAAAAAATGGAGGATTTGTAGAGGGTGTGGATTTGGCTCTTCATAAAGAAACTGAACCAGAAATCGCAATACGGATGGGGAAAATTCTTTAAAGAGCGCGCGAGTTAATTTCCCGAAACGCACCACAAATTGGACTTTTATGAGGAATTAATCTTTGAAGAATCGTTTTCCATGACCAGGGCAGTTCTTTGGTGCTGAGAGCGAGAGGAGGAGTCACCCTGCACCTACCTGGTAGGACACGAGGCGGGAGAGTCGGCCGAAGGTCGCGGTTACAAAGGTCAGTCTGGCAGCACTCGATCGTCCGCCTCGTCTGGGCGTTGGGGGAATCCTGGGAAATGTAGGCATTTCGGACACATGCAAGTACAGGCGCAATTTAGTGAAGGAGCTGCTTATAGCGTATCAGTTCTGTAAAAGACTCCAGGACCATGGGGTACCTTGCACTGGAAATGCGAGCCCTCGTACTTCATGCACCCTGAGGTAAGGGTCTGCTCGCCATGTTCATCCTCCTCAATTATGGCGAAACACTGGCCGTTGGTCCTGCAGGACCGGGGATGGGCACACAGATTAGCTTGGCACAGGTCAGTAGGACCATTAAAAACATGGAGCACTTGTACTACGTGCGGTTCTAGTTCAAGGCAAGATGATGGATGAGGATTGAATTTGAAACACGAATGGGGCCCTGGGTGTGGGAACAGCAGGGGGCGCTCACTTGCAGGTGTTGTTGGTGGCATCTTCAGGGCAGTGGCCTGAACAGTAGCAGGTGAGGAAGCGTGCTGCATCTTCAGGGGCCACAGTGGCACCGTCCCCAGAGCGGGACTGCCGGGGATCGGGGCCCGGCCTTGCCCCCGTCCCTTGGAGCACATGGTCAGGGTTCTGCCCCCCTGTGTTGGAAGAGGAGTGAGCATCAGACCATTCGAAAGAGGATATCAGCCCATGCCCAGATCTGCACTGCTGCCAGGGAAAAGGAACCGGATCGATGGATGGAGCGAGAGCCCGACGAGTCCGATTTCCATGGCTTGTACACTTTCCTTAAATGACGTCACACCTACAGTACATTCGGGAAACGGATAACGCAATGATAGCTCGGCGCTCACATTTACAGAACCTCCTGCTGCTCTGATAGCTCATCCCAACAAAGACAGCCAGATCCCCCGGGGCAGCTTCAGCAGGAGAGCAGAGCAGGGTGTCACATCGCCCACCATGGACAGTGGCCACCACCACCCTCATCTGCCTGCTCTGGTTGACCATCACGCGATAATCGCCTCGCCTCTGAAGCTCTGACAGGGCTTAGAATAAACTGGCACAGAGAGCAAGCTGGTACTGAGACTGAAGGCCAAAACGGAGAACAAAAAGCCGACTGCTACTCGCGCCTCAGCAGGGAAGGATTTCCAAAGACATCTGCCCCCCCCAACCAACAATAACAAACCCAGGCTCTTTGTTCATCATCTCCCTCCCTGATGGTTGGGATTCTTTTGACAGAATACAATCACACCACATCCTGTGTAGTTAGATAAGGGCTTTAATATGATGACACCCCCCCCCAAACAAAACCCACCCCAAACCAGCACTGTAAACAAACCTCTCTGAAGGCAATCTGGCTTATCGGTTACCGTAACGACACCAGGGGCCTATTGATAAACAGTGATAATGGTAATTGGCGAACAGCAGCGTTAACGCAATGCTCACAAATAGCGTCCACGGTTAAATCCGGCACGTAGTAGACGGCTGTGAGTATGAACACTGGGGCGGCGCTCTTTGCACCCTTACACTAAGCACTTCGATATTTATTGACATTTCGGGGCAGATCTATTTCCGGCCGTGAGCGGCTAGGCTCAGACACGACAGGCCTCATTCCAGCCTTTACCACGTGTTAAGGTGGCGGTAAACTTCAAAGAGCGTCTGGACAAAATGAAATGGAACATTGAACACGTCGGCGGGAACAATCGGTCGCATGCTTACACTTGCTCGCTCCATGTCACGCCACCATCGCAGAGGGCGCAGAATGTGCTCCATGCGGCAGACCCACATACAGAAGGCAAATGAACGTGCTGTGTGGAGCGTGTCCGTCATTTTAATAAAGGAGACGACAGCTCTTTTAAAATGGAAGTTTCTCTCTTCGTTAACAGCCCCTATTGGTCCAACGCTAGCAGAGTCACAGAGAGGGAACACGCTGACAGAACACATTCATTCTACAGCAAACATCACACAGTCACAGCATTTCCTGTTAATGCCTGAATATGCATCAATTTACGTTATTTAAAGTACGGAGCAAAGTGTGCCAGTAACTGCAAAATCAGTGCTGCTGACGAAATGTGTGACATCACATTTATGTCGTCCAATGGGGGACGGTCGGTGGGATCGGGACAAATGAAAGTTCACCTCAAGGACCATGGTAATTATGGCTCATACCATGCACTGCTAAACGATGTCGATTCCATCTGGAAGAAACTGATAACTGTAAGGGACGAGGAAGGGGCTTCAAAGCTGATGACCCTGAAGACGAGTGACCCGGCGCGCAGAGCCGCGGTGCAGCTATGCGACAGGGTGGAGGACCAGGGCCTGAACGAGCACCGACAGCCCTAAAGGACTGGCGAGAGCCCAGCCGGAACCTCCTGGGCCGCACCGCATGGCCCGCCAGGTCCATTTCTGAGCCGTGTTCACAGAGCACATGTACGGTCTTAACAGGGATGGTCATATACAGCTAACCGACCCGGCAGAGTTAAGGCTCTTCTGTGGGTATCAGTTACATCTCTGACCAGGTAATATAAAACGGTTACCAGCACTTTTTAAATTATTGTATTATTGTAAAGGACCGGAGATTCCTCATTATTTTAAGTTTGGTCACTTATTATAATAACTTATTGGTGTTTGTGTCTGTGTGTGTGTGTATGTATGTGTAAGAAAGACAGGCTGATCTAAAAGGTCTGACTTGCTAATGTCTGGCGACAGGACGAGGTACAGACGGTAACTAGCACGCCCACAAAATACGACTCTCAGAAACTAGCAGAGCGGCCCGAACTTTCCCTGCACACTACTATCGAATAAACAAACAGCGCACATGCAAATGCGATTTGAAGTCACTATGAAAAACAGCACTTATTCAGACTGGGGGGGTGGGGAGTCATTGTTCCGTAACCTGCGGCAACACCCTGAGAAAACAAAAGCAGACACATGCAGGTCTGTTCAGTCGCCCAACAATGGTGCCACGCTCGAAGGCCCGTTTGCTCTGAAATAGCGACCCATAGCTGCGTGCAGCCGATGGCTGACCTCCCCCGTTTCCCCGAGAAGAAATCCGATTGCACAGAGATATACTTTAAAAAAAAAAAAAAAAAAAAAAACCTTAAGGGTCCATTCAACTGCTTTTGACGTGGACGACGTTCACGGGAACTCAGGCTCCAAGTCCAGACTCAGCCTTGGTTTATGTCTTCGGTGTTACGCTATCAGCCAATTACCACTGAAATGTTTTGGTTTTGTTAATTACTACCCCAAAGTACCTCAGATCCGGAATCTGCCTCCATCTGCCTGCCAGGGCTATAAAGGTAAAGAATCTGCTGCCCTAAATCTGCACTCAAAGGAAACCAACAGCTTCACTTCACTGCAGCCCATCCGGTTTCAGACGATGCTTGAGTTTCCATGAAGTCTTGCACCGCAATAAGCTGGAAGTGTTTAAATCTTACATGCTTGGGCAATTAAGACGGTGCTTTAGACGAGGGAGAAGCGTAGCCAAACCCGAGGAAGTTGCGATATCTAACCACCAATTTCATACGTTATAGTCCCATGCAAAGACACTCTCTGTGATAACATGTTAATCACACATTACTGATAATGATCCACAATCAACGCTGCAGATCAGTTTGTGAGGAGAGATCAGCCTAAATTCACTGCATGGACAGTGGAATTGGTCTCAGAATCAGCCAGAGACCTGGGTGGGACTATCCCATAGCACCCTAACCTACAAGGACAGCCTCTCTTTGCTCTGTGAAAATCACAACTGATAAAAGTCTCAAAAAAAAAAGGCGGCACCTCTGAAGGGAGGAGCGGTCTGGTGTTCAGTGGGTGGCCATGATTTTCTGTGCCTCTCGGATCCCTGTCCAAAATGGAGGAGGGAGTGCAGCGTGCCCTACACCAAGCTTCTGCCCTACACCAAGCTTCTGCCCTACACCAAGCTTCTGCCCTACACCAAGCTTCTGCCCTACACCAAGCTTCTGCTCCCACATGTGCATTTAATTCACAGTGCCGTCACCATGGAGTCTGAGGTCTGGCAGGCGCACGCAGGCAGGCAGGCAGACAGACACAGACATAGACACAGACAGACAGAAACACAGGCCATTCTGTCCACTGCCTCCCGAAACACACAGCCACTTGCTCAGATCCCATTTAATGGACCAGGCCGGGGGAGAGGAGGCGCCGTTCACTGTGACACGCAAGAGGGGCAGAAATGGCAATAAAGTGGCGAGCTGAAACCAGCCCACCCCCGTGCCTTGCCCACAATTCCAGAATGTTCCATCTAGTCGGGGCTTGGGTGAGTGGTTACCTGTGTGTGTGTCTTCACACCTGTACAAACAGCTGTCTCTAAAGCCAGCAGCTCACAGGACGTTACGATACAGCTTCTCTACGCAGAGGTTTCAAAATGAAGATTAAAAAAAAACTCATTTCAGGCCGTAGAAGGAAAAGGGAAAAAAAAAGAAATTTCCTTTCTGGAAATTTCTGTGAACAAGACTGACAATGAAGTGTTTCAAGTGCGTCTGCACTGTATGTGTGCGTTTACACACTTTTCCCCAGCTATTAACAAGCCTTTGACACCAAACAGGAAATGGTTAATGTGCAGAGGAAGCACCAATCAGCCCAACAAGCTTCCTGTAGTGTGTGTGGGGGGGGAGGGGGGGCAGGCTGGCGCAGGGAGGCAGGAAGGAGGGCGCCGAGCCGCAGGGGCACAGGAGGCCCATCATAAATCAAGCACTGCAAATCTCGGATGTCAGTGACGGATCGGGAGACGCTACAAGGCCGAGCTCAGGAAAACAATAAAAGCTATGGGGGAGACGTTAGCAGCCGGCCACAGTGCTCCGTACACCACACTGCAACCCCACACTGCAACCCCACACTGCAACCCCACACTGCAACCCCACACCGCTGCCGGACTCGTCTGCAGTCAGACATTCACTCGTGATGCCCACGTATCCGCAAAGGAACTGAGCAGCTCAGCTGCTTGGTGATCATTGTAGTGCCCAAGAACCTGGGTTTGACACTGCCAATCTGGCCGGTTTGTCGGACACGTGGCCTCGGAACAAGGCCCTTAACCCTCGTTTGCTCCAGGGACTGGCTGACTCTGCTTTCACAGCAGCAGCAGCCACCCCCTTAAGAGCCCCCCACGTACCACTGAGCCCTTTCACAAGCTCAAGGCCAACAGAAAGGTGACCTTCAGAGATGCTCCAGTGACAGCTCCAACTTTCAGGGCAGAGAGAAGCAGCAAACTGTACTATCTGCCGCTACTGAGTCCAGCTGCAGAAAGCCAAGTCCCCTGAGCTCTGCCGGCGCCCCTTGAAGTCGCAGAGCGCAGAGCCCGGCTCCTGCATTCTTCGCGTAATTCCTAAATTACTATAATCCCTTCCAAGCGCCACGTTCGGCGTGACTGATGGGAGTCCGGCTCCGGCTTTTGAAGTGAAACTCTTTCCCGTTTCCAAAAATAGGCCAGCATGGTCACAGAAAATGTGCCACTAGAAAACAGAGCTCTGAGGAGGAGGAGGAGGAGGAGGAGGAGGAGGAGGAGGAGAAGTGGCACAGCCACACAGAGCAGCCTGTGACGCACGACACACATTTACCCAAGGAGCAACTAGGGGTTAAGGGCCTTGCTCAAGGGCCCAAGATCAATATCAGTCTGCCGACCCTGGGATTAGAACCTGCGAGGCTCTGATCACAGGCACAGCGTTCTAATCCACTGAGCCACACTCCATCCCCCATAAAAGTTAAAAATAACAGATTAAATCAAGAAATAACAGATGATCCATGCAGGTGAGTCTGAGTAACCGTGGGACAAGTAGGATCTTGCAGGTGAGAATCTTAACTAACTGGAATCCACAAATTGAAAAAAAATGTAAAAAAAAAAAAAAGAGGCCCTTGGACGTAACCATAGATACATGGGCAGAGAGAGAGAGAGAGAGAGAGAGAGAGAGAGAGACAGGTGTACACAGACAGGCAGACAGACTCACCATCCACTGCGGACGCGAGGGAACAGCAGGCCCCGAGAACACAGATGCAGAGCAAGACTCTCGTCATTCTAGCCAGACACCTGGAATCCTGCCTGTCCGAAGGACCCAGTCGGACAAAGGATTCAGCAGCAGGAGCAGCAGCAGGGAGTGGGACCCCCAAAGGCCGCGAAGAACCGGAGCAGGGGGGGTGGCAGGCTTCAACGTTCCTTTTCACTTGATCCCCTTGTCCACAAGCCTGGAACCGAGAGAGACGGAAAAGGTTAATGAGAGTGGACCACACAGCACGGCTACCGTGGAGCCCATAACTGAATTCAACGGTGCCAGAGGTCACATGCGAGAAGCGAGAGGTCAGGGGTCACAGCCAGACATCTATGAGCATGAGCCCTCAAACATTAAGCGGCTTGTTGTTCTTTGACAACCCCCCACCCCCACCCCCCCAAAGTAACCCCAAGAAAATCACTCAGCCCCTGGCTTAAAAAAAAAGATTCCTTGTATGATTATCAAACAAAAACAATGAAGTCAGTCAAAGAGAGAAGTGGGTGTGATTAGAGGACACCGAGCCTCGCGGTGGCGCTGGCAGCCGCTACGGTTTCCCATGAGCCCTCGCTCTGAACCCTAACCCTAACCCCCAACCCCAACACACACTTAGCACGTCTCTATGGGGTTTGGGGATTGGCAGGGGTGGGTAATGCAATAGCCGGATGGAGTCTGTCACATCTGATTTCCTTCAGGGAGGGCAGAGTCTGACCCCAGCCCTACTTTTCACGCACCATTTCCATCTGGGTTTTGGGGGAACAATGACATTCTCCTGAAGGCCGGGTCGGGCTGGGGGATGGGGTGCGCTCCAGAGCTCTGACCAAAGGAGAATCACACTGGCACCAGTAGAAGAATGTGCCTGAACATTACTATCCAGAGAGAATTTGCATGTGCTTGTAACAGGCTCGTTGTCCTCATTTCATCTGAAAGCCTGGGAGGTGTTTACATACAGAGCTCGCACCCAGAACAGCGTGCAAACCCGTTTGCAGCCCTGAGCGTTTATGGTAGTGCTGCGGGGGCCCATGCACGCGCAGTCATGAGACACACGGACGACGCCCCAGGACCGAGCCCCAGAGGAACAGGCCGGGGGGGGGGCGACACAACCAGGAACCAGACCCGGAAGTGAAACCCCACCTCTCAGGATCAGCACATTTACAATCCTGACGGAAATCTTCTGGCCAGCAGGTTCGCAGACATCAAACACGTCCCGCAGTTTGTGTGAGCCGGCATCGTGTGCATGCTCCTGTTAGGTAAAAACATCACTGGCCGGAATGTCCGATGGAAAACATGCCAAATAAGTTCACTGACAGCGTATTAAACAGTGTGTGACCTTACATATCAATGGATATTATGCAAAAGTTTGGTTTTGCCTCTGCTGAAAATTCACGGAGTGTAATGTAAAAATGCTGCAGCGTGTTAAGATGGGACAGAGGAACACTATTCACTCTCAGGCAGGTCAAAGGGCGTTTTTCTACCACACCAGGTACCGAAATTTTGGTACTTCGAGAAAGTACCGAAAGTACAGTACTTCAAGGTGTTCGTTTCCCCTGGTAAAAAACTGGTACCAGTGCTGAATGACATCACAGCGAGAGGTAAGGTATTTTGTACTGAATTTGAAAAATGGCTGTAGACTGGACAATGTGCAATATTAATAGCAACACCGCATGTTATGCACATGCAATTCTTACATCTCTAATCAGTTGTATTAAAATAAGGCTTTTTCTTACTATAAATTCCATACGGACATTATAGTACAGGAGGTTAAGGTTTGCTAAAATATTTTCACTCATTGAAAAGAAAACTACGCAAACTTTGCAATTTTAATTATAAGAATCTATAAAAGAAATATCGTTAAGTCAGTTTAAAGTTTACCTCCTGAGAGTCAGCAGGCATGCGCAGGTACGCATGCACCTCACACGCAGACATACATACACACGCACACACACACCACACACGCAGACATACATACACACGCACACACACACCACACACGCAGACATACATACACACACAGACACACACACACACGCACTGACTTACACACACAGAAACCCTTACAGGGAGGCCCTGCTCCCACCGTCGTCCTCTCGCTCCTCCTGCTTTGCTCCCCGCTCCTTGGCCTGTAACTTGAGCCCGGTGCAGACTCCCAGCCTCCCCCCACCCCCCGCCGCTCCTGGCACAGATCCTGAGCCCCTCTGGGGGCCCCTGCTTACCCCCCTCTCAGACTTTCTGGCTCTCGCCTGACTGTGCTGCACTGGAGCCCCTGCCCCCACCCCACATGCCTGGCCGCCATCGCGCCTGGATCTCGGCCACGCTCTGCTACCTGTCAGACTCAAGGATGAAGGGGAGAAAAAACATACCAGGATACATTCAGAGCACCTTCCCGGCCGACCGGGGACTGATAAGCACAGAACAAAAAGGCCTTTGGATGGGGGGTTGAGCTGGGGGAAATCTGGCCAAAACACTACACAACGTCATTCTGCGCTATTCTACATGTGAGCTGCCACACGTTTGCGGTCATCACGGATGCCGGACTGCATCAGCCCGGTCTGCCGCTCAGCGTCTGCCCAGAACCCCGTGAGGATGTCATGCGCTGTGTGTCAGCAAGTGACGGGTCAGACGAGGGCTCGCATACAAACACCAGCCCAATAAGACGACCAATAGAACATCCGGGGCAGGGAAGAAAGGAGTGGGACGGGGCGGTTCTGGGGAACGAGGACACAGTTAAATGATGGGGGGGCTGACCCGAGTGACTTGAAACCCGGCTCTCTTCCTCCTGGGGGGAGGGGTGGCCTTTGCCTTCCTGTCGTCATTGCTCTCGGAGCTCAGACGTCCAGCACAAGCAGCTGCATGTCTATCAGACCCTGCAGACGCCAACCCGCCCCCCAGCACCCAAGCCGTCCTCCAGACACACAAGCTTCCAGAAGGATCCCTCTCTCCCCCCTGTAATCAGTAATTTACGGCTCGGGCGGTAATCTCGGCAGCGGATGGGGGGGGGGGGCTTACTCCTGCTGCATGCCAGGCCTCCTTGCTGCGCTTCACAGAGACCAGCTCACGTTTCACATCTGGGGAGGGCCAGAACCCCCCAGCTCTGAAGACACGCCCGGACGGAACAGCCAATATAAAACCCTGCGGCGTCGGCGGCCGAGGGCAAGCTGATAAGTGCAGCCATAAGTGAGGTTCATTCCTGGGGGGGAGGCACTTGCATCCTTTGTTTTAGAGAGCCTGCTGGACTGGCGGGAGGGATAAAATACTGAGAGCCGTAACGTATGTTTAAACATTATCAGGGTGTGAGAGTTTTCCACCGTGTCGGAGAATTTCACTGAGCTTTTGGTAAAGGCACTGGGGGAGAGGGAGGGGCACCCGACACAGGCAGGCGCACACACACACGCGCGCACACACACAAACACACAGGCATGTCAAGTTTTCCATCCCTGTGAAGAGCAGTGGTGGGCGGAGTCAGACATTTATAGCTCAGCACATGCCCAGAAGAGCCTCTCCTCCTGGGACTCCCGTTTGTTTTTGTTTACTACACATCCCATGGTGCTCTGGGGTTGAATGCCACAAGCGCTTCAGCCAGCCGGCGCGGGCACATTCAGCGGCGTGAAGCCCCATCAGGCAGACGATTGGGGGGGGGGGGGACACGCACAGATGGGGGCCTGTCGACGTGCCATGGCACGGCACAGACGGCCTATTCCTGGTGAGCTTGGGGCCGCCTCTGGAGAAGGGAGACCAGGGTCTCACCCACCCGTGCGGAGTGGCTGCACGCCTGGCATGACCTGGCACCCCACTGGGAAAGGCTACATGCCCCAATCACGCCAATCAGATCTCCTTCACCCCGCATGTGAAATCAAACTGCGTGTGTTTGTCCTGCTTTTAACCATCTTCAGGAGGACAGCAAACAAGTGTCCCTGGGGGGGCTGGGAGGGGAGCCCCGCTCTGCTGCAGTCCTACTACTCTCGAGAGATCCATGCAAAAGAAAAAAAATCTCAATCTTTACAGTCTGGGCAACTTTTAAAGTAAAAATCGACTGACTTGAGGGTCCCTCACACAGATCACAGCCTAAAGAGAGAGAGAGAAAGGAAGAGAGAGAGGGGTAGAGAGGGAGAGAGAGAGGGGGGGGTAGAGAGGGAGAGGGGGGGAGAGGGGGGTAGAGAGGTAGAGAGAGGGGGTAGAGAGGGAGAGAGAGGGGGTAGAGAGGGAGAGAGAGGGGGGTAGAGAGGGAGAGAGAGGGGGTAGAGAGGGAGAGAGAGGGGGGTAGAGAGGTAGAGAGAGAGAGGGTAGAGAGGGAGAGAGAGGGGGGTAGAGAGGGAGAGAGAGGGGGGTAGAGAGGGAGAGAGAGGGGGGTAGAGAGGGAGAGAGAGGGGGTAGAGAGGGAGAGAGAGGGGGGTAGAGAGGGAGAGAGAGGGGGGGTAGAGAGGGAGAGGGGGGGAGAGGGGGGTAGAGAGGGAGAGAGAGGGGGTAGAGAGGGAGAGAGAGGGGGTAGAGAGGGAGAGAGAGGGGGTAGAGAGGGAGAGAGAGGGGGGTAGAGAGGGAGAGAGAGGGGGTAGAGAGGGAGAGAGAGGGGGTAGAGAGGGAGAGAGAGGGGGGTAGAGAGGGAGAGAGAGGGGGTAGAGAGGGAGAGAGAGGGGGTAGAGAGGGAGAGAGAGGGGGTAGAGAGGGAGAGAGAGGGGGGTAGAGAGGGAGAGAGAGGGGGGTAGAGAGGGAGAGAGAGGGGGTAGAGAGGGAGAGAGAGGGGGGTAGAGAGGGAGAGAGAGGGGGGTAGAGAGGGAGAGAGAGGGGGTAGAGAGGGAGAGAGAGGGGGGGTAGAGAGGGAGAGAGAGGGGGTAGAGAGGGAGAGAGAGGGGGGTAGAGAGGGAGAGAGAGGGAGAGGGGTAGAGAGGGAGAAAGAGAGAGAGGGAGAGGGGTAGAGAGGGAGAGAGAGGGGGGTAGAGAGGGAGAGAGAGGGGGTAGAGAGGGAGAGAGAGGGAGAGGGGGGGTAGAAACATGGCACTTTTTCACACCGAAAACACAACCAATTGCCCCAGGAAGACGAAGAGAAGCCCTTGAAGTTTAGCTGTCTTTTTACCATGAGGTGACATGATGAAACTCTAGATGAACAGCGACGGAAAGTGACGACATCAGAGGCCAACAGCAGCAGAACACGGAAGGGCGGCGAGCAGAAAGGCGGAGGAGCAGCCGGACTCACCGAAGCAGGATGCCGGGAGAACTGCCCTGCGGCTTTGGAAACGCCATGGAAGACGAAGAAGGGGAAGGACAAAAGACGACGGCAGAGAAATGGCCAGGTCACGTTTTCTGTGCACCTAGCGCAGAACTCCCGCTCCAACGACACCCCCCCTCCCCCAGACGGGAAAATGGGGCGGGCTCTAAGATGTCATTTATAGCGCAGTGCTGCACACGCCCAGCGGTGCCCTGCCTCACTGCACACCCAGCTCCCTGGAGGACTGACCTTGCATGACCTTCGGAAACAGTGCAGACATGGGGATAACAGCAGCCAAAGGCCTCAAAAAATGAATAAAAACCAACAAAGCTCCCAATTTTCTGGCGTTACTGTATCACCCGTGGTGGGGGGGGGGGCGGGGGGGGGGGGGTTAACCGCAGCTCCAAATCACTTTATTACATCAGAGAGCAGAAAGGAGGACGGCATGGATCAGCCCTTGAGGCCACATCAAACACGGGGAAGCTGCAGCTCTTGAAAATCTGCCACAGAATTCCCATAGACCCCCCCCCAGACCCAAGACCCCCCCCGCTCCTCATGGACACTTTACCATTTCACCTTCCAGTAATTTTCAAAGACCAGCTTCTGCACTCACCTAGCTTAGCAGGTTAATAACCGCAGGTTAACCAAACATCTGCATCTGCTCTGTTATCGGCCTCTGCAGGCCACCAAAGACAAGAATGACTGGTAAATAAAGTACAAGAAAATAAGTTATTTGCATGAATGAAAGGGGCGTCTGTTAAAACAAACGCAATACGCTGGCAGGCAGGTCTCAGTATAACGTTTGATTATTATTGTCTCATTTCTTTCATTCTAATCAAAGTATGACACAAATATTATGAAACAGAAGCTTTCGTGGCCAGTTTCTGATGTTCATTTGAAGGCTTTTTTAGATAGATTACTGTCTTTGGGGAGAAGGTTCAAAGTCTTGGCAGCGACTCTTTGCTTCTATGAACCAGCTCCAAGCAGAAGAGTCTCCTTAGACAATGAGTTCATCCTCCAAAATCAGCTTGACTAATCAACTTATCCTGAAAATGCAATCAGAGCAGGTCCCAAGTACAAACAGTCGTTATCAGCATCTAAGCATCTGTTCTCAAATAAAGTGCATTTCAGAGTTTCAGACAGATAAACCTGGTTAATCCCCGAGGGGAATTTAAAGCAATAATACTAATTCAGGGAGAGACACAACCTCTCTAAAGGAAGTGTGCAAGGGTGCTTTCCTCATAGAGAAGATCGATCAAAATCCCACCACTGAACAGAAACACGGGCCACGTGAGGTTAAATCACAAAACTCACACCAAGGCACATCTAGCCGTCCACCACGCTGTCATCGCACCAAACGACGCCGAATCGGGAACACAGCGTTTGCTGGTGCGTTTTGGGCACGGACAGGGACTTCAGTACGTTCTTTAATTCATGGTCTACCTTTCCGGAAATGCAGAGCTGGAGAGTCAGGCAGACTCTGCCGGTGATCTAAGGAGAGGACTCTAAGGGGGCGGCGCGCCACACTCAGGCACCTGAGGGAGGGGGGAGGACGGTACAGCTAGACCGTATTCCAAGAAAAATGGCAAGGCTGCAAATTACATTACACATGGTCACTGCAGAGACGCGAGAAGCCATTTGAGCAGATAGAGATACGACGTAGGAGCTACAAGCGGACGCCACCCGCCTTCGGAGCAAAGCCGCATCACAGAGAAGCACATTCTCCAGCAGCTTGGCTATATCACAGTTCAATGTGAACATCTTTCTGCCTTATGCAGTTCAGGTATGTATTTTGGTGTCATGACAAAGCGATTGAGGCCATCAGAAGACAGGGTCCCTCAATCGTGTCGAGTTAATTACCAGTCAACCACTGGTCCACTCCCAGTATGGCAATCCTGCTCAGAATGATGCCGACCCAGAGACCAGTACCCACAGTATGATAACAGAGCCAACATTTAATCTACTGAGAAATCTTCGTTGAGATCCAACCTCTAAAGTATAGTAACATGGTTACCTCGACATCCTCTTACCAATGATGTCATTTCCTAAAAATGCTTTGTGAGGAAAAACTAAACCTAGTCAAGAGAACACACTCACACACAGGCACGCACACAGACAGGCAGAGAGGCAGACAGGCACACACGCAGACAGGCACACACGCAGACAGGCACACACGCAGACAGGCACACACGCAGACAGGCACACACACAGATAGGCAGACAGGCACACACACAGACAGGCAGAGAGGCAGACAGGCACACACACAGACAGGCAGAGAGGCAGACAGGCACACACACAGACAGGCAGAGAGGCAGACAGGCACACACACAGAATGGCAGAGAGGCATACAGGCACACACACAGAATGGCAGAGAGGCAGACAGGCACACACACAGAATGGCAGACGGACGGACATGCACACAGACAGGCTTGCACACAGACAGACAGGTTTGCACAACGAAAGCACATCAACAGCGCTTGTTTATGGGCTGGAATTCAACGGACTGATTACTTCAGGGTGTTTAGGAATGCTGGAATGGTTGCCAAGTGATGCCTTATCAGATTGAGCCACATGACTCACAGTAACCAGGTATCTCAGACGTCTGAGTCAAATTTTTCCGACAGCTCGAGAGGGACTCAAACTGTAAACCAGCGGCTGGCTTCCTGTTTAACTGCTGTTTCAAATAGTTAAAATAGTCAAAATAAACACAATATTCTTAATCTTCTAAAACAATGCCAAACAAACAAAGCAGCAGAAATACACTCTCACTGCGTACCACTGCGATTGTTGGTCCGTCGTATTCCAGTAATACACTGGACACTTGGCATATCGGTGAACTTTTCCTGTCACTGAATCAGCTAATTCGGCTACCACTCAAAGCTGTCATAATCCATCCATCACAGGCTCCGAACGTAAACGTACAGTGTTGTGAAGGTCAGGATTGTGCAAGTGGTATCCCATTACGCAGCAACGTTCCTGATGGGAAGGGAGGAGAGCCATGCTCAGTTACTGTGTAAATAATCAGGGTGTTAGCCGAGACTGGGACAGGAGACGGCCAGCGTCAGGAAGTGGAAATCAATCGTTCGAAGGCTCCAAGACCGCAGATAATTGGCAGAATAGCTCTAAATATCGCAAGACCTTTTGGAAGAGCGCTACATGATCTACGGAAACTGTCGCAAGCCAGAGGCCTTAAGCAGGCGAAAAGGAAAAGAGCAGGGGCACAGCGAGTGAGCAGGCGAGGGCGCAGGGCTTGACGATGACTCATGGCAGAGTACCGCGTCTGTGGGGACTGGAGCGTGGCCGGGATTTTGGCAAGAAGAGTGGCTCCTTTGTCAAAATACTTTACGGAAACCCACTGCGAGCGCCCATACCCAGCTCTCCAAAAGAAATAATGACAAGAGGCAATAATAGTATTTCACTGCCAGTCAAATAACTTGAGAGAAAAGTTAACTGTGCAGCACTAGTGACGTCCCATCACAGTCCAAACGAGACAGAGGGCTTAATGACATTCACTGTTATCAAAACCAGAACCAGACCAGGTCGACTCGAAAGCCACCCCTGCCTGCATACGTGGCCCTAGCTTCAGAACTGACCCGCACTCCAGATGAAAATGGGTGAGCAAACCAAAACATGTCCAGCAGATCATTGTATATTTTTTTCTAGCACTTGAAAGAGTCATTTTCTTTCAAGGTGTGAAGGGCTAGGAAGAAACAAGGCGGGGGGGGGGGGGGGGGGGGGAGGGCAGAAGAGAGGGGGAGCAGTCAAAGGAGAGGGGGGGAGGGGGCAGAGGGTGGGGGGGAAGCGGCATTCCAGCTCTGTTCCGGAGGCTTTGGACTGAACAAACTGAAGCCTGGAGGCAGACTCATTTTCCTGCGAGGAGGTCTATCATTAATGTGAAAAGAAAAATTCATGACCTTACATACTGCCCCCGCCCCCCCCCCCCCGCCCCACCCAGCATCATGCGCCCTAGAAACACCAACGACGTGTCTGAAGTGCCTCAGGAAAGCAACAGATATGCTAACTGTACGCCTTTGTCACATGACCCAGGTATTTGTAGTGACAAATCGAGTCTAGACAAGATAATATGGTGCTTTGAAGCAGAGTCTGAACCCCAAAAAGCTAGAACACATTCACAGGCACACATTGAATACAGCCCGTCGAAATGAGCGTCCCATCCCAAGGTGGATGTACGTTCTCGAAGACGACGCGTTCTCTCTGCGAGTAGTCTGTCCTTAGTTAATACAGCACGTCGAAATGAGGGTCCCATCCCATGGTGGATGTACGTTCTCGAAGACGGCGCGTTCTCTCTGCGAGTAGTCTGTCCTTAGTTAATACAGCACGTCGAAATGAGGGTCCCATCCCATGGTGGATGTACGTTCTCGAAGACGACGCGTTCTCTCTGCGAGTAGTCTGTCCTTAGTTAATACAGCACGTCGAAATGAGGGTCCCATCCCAAGGTGGATGTACGTTCTCGAAGACGACGCGTTCTCTCTGCGAGTAGTCTGTCCTTAGTTAATACAGCACGTCGAAATGAGGGTCCCATCCCATGGTGGATGTACGTTCTCGAAGACGGCGCGTTCTCTCTGCGAGTAGTCCGTCCTTAGTTAATCAATCCCCACTTTTCCCGAATAAGGTCAACTGCAACGGCTGAGTAAGCCTTAATTTTTTGTGATGGATGCCGGCTGACTTTCGTGTCCATGCATAATTTACATAAATTCACTAGAGATAAAAGCCCTCCTGGCCCTACGGAGCCCCGGTGAGATTCATTGTTTGAGGGGCTTTTTTTGAGTCCAGCAGCGCAGCTAGAGCCTTATTCAAAAAGCAGAGAGGCGTCAGCTGCTGGATGAGGCCCTGGCCGAGCCCCCGAACGTGGGGGTTGCTCTCTGTGCTGTTGCCCTTTTTTGGCAGCATCTGGCAGCTGTGCTCAGATTAGACCACCCCAAAGCAATAGTATTTCATGGACATCACATTCCAAACAAACAAACGAAAGCAAATTCTCTTTAATGCCAGTGTCTGCAGAATGGAAATGCGAATCAACTTTGGCTCGATGCACAGGGACTGACTACAGAGAATCCCCAAAATAAGGAACGTCAACGACTCTGAGGCGCTCCATCTTCATCCAAAAAGGCAGAGTCTAACCACTAACGACGGCATGCTAACATCCACGCCCACCGTGCCCTGCACACCGAACAGGCCCAGCTGCCAGCCTGAAATGGTCCTGGTGACGAAGCGTTTGGGGGCTGGCCGAAAACAACTGCAGTGGAGCCCTTCAAGTCCTTTCCGGCGCCAGAAGGGAAGGTGTATGTGGGGGGGGGGGGGGGGGAGAGAGAGAGAGGAGGGAAGGGAAGGAGGGAGGGAGAGAAAAGGCAGACATCCATACTCTTAGTGGAGTTGTAATTATAGTATTTGACAGTATAGTAATTATAGTATTATCTTGCCATACGCATATTGTGCAGACATAACTACAACCCGAGTACTCACTGGTACTATTCATGATTTTTAAATTGGTTCTGTGAACCAGTTAAGCAATGATCTGTAACGCTCCGTTGTCTAACGCACCATCTGCCCCCAGTGGGCTGATGAGCGAGACGAGAAGAAGGACCGAGTTGACCAAATTGAACCATCAGCAGCTCCTTCCAGAATGAAGGATGGGGAATTCATGGGTAACCGGCCCAGACCTCCCACTGCTTAATGTGAACTGAAAATCTGCAGGTACACAAGCCTGCTGCCGATGGTAGGACCTCATCCTCAGAGAAGGAGCACAGTAAATTTCCACAGCAGGAAACACCTCCCTTTACACACCCAAACCACGCCTAAAACCAAGGACAGCGAGTCATGAGATGGACACATGCTCCTCTTTTTGGCCTGTAGAGGGCGGGAGACATTGGCCAGTACAGCCAGCAGTGTCACCATTAACTGTAAAGCTAACGTATGAACAGCGAGAACATGGCTGGTACCTTTTTGGCCAGTAACTAACTACAGATCCATCCAATCCCAGGATAACTGTTTCCAAATGTGCGCACACACAGTAATCAGCAACAGAGACTAAAGGTTTGGAGGGAACGGCACACTACTTTCAGAATGACGCAATCAACCTTCGGGGGGAAATGAAGAACCATGAGCCATATTTAGACCAGTTAATCTTATGACTTTACATCCAACACTTCCCTGTTCTTTCAAAGGCCGCGTTCGACTGGACCGGCAGCTTAACACCAGTCCTACTCTGTGTTCACGCCATGTCCATCAGGCACAGGAACACCTCAACCACTAAACACTAAGCCAGGCTCCCTTGTGTTGTGGGGATGCGAACACACTTTGGACTGGCGGAATACACTTACATAGGGGCTCATCTGACCCACCCAGACCCCCTTTAAGAAACCGCTCTTAGGCCAAGAGCTCTCAATAAAGAAAGATTATGAGCAAACACACGACTATGGAAGAAATCTTTCCTCTGCCTGTGTAATCTCCTTAAAATCGATCAGCGCCAAATTTGTGACGGTCATAAAAGTGTCAGGGCACAGATGCATGCAGGTTTAATCTGTTATACTGTTTGTGTAAAGCTGGCCAATAGGCCACTTCCTCTTAAGGGGCACATAGGACCGATACACAAAGGACGGTGACCGAAACCTAAATGCGCCATTAACATTTGCAGCAAACGTTAAGGCATATGGAGAATGCTGGCCGCTGAATGTTGAATCCAGGAATAAATTGCAGTTGGACAAGCAATGCACAAAAAAAACTAACAAAAAATATATATATATAAAAAAATAAAAAATCAGAAAACGCACTGATACTACCTTTGGCCAAAGAAAAATTTGTCCTGTGTGTATTGCATTGAGAGATATTGATCATTTTGTACCTATACAGAGCACCATCAAATCTTAACAAGGTCCACTAACAACCCATGAACCTTCACAAACTCACAGAATAAAAGGTAGCAGAGGGGCTCACTTGGCCCGAACACTGAGGCTCCATGACCTTCAACGCTTAGGAAAACTCCCCCCCCTTACTTCATTGTAGATGAAGAGCAACCATAAACATGCGGAGTATCGCAAGCGATTACGGGAGACAGCATCTAAGCATGACTCAGGGCAAAACAACTCCAGCTGCTTCAGTGAAAGGGACCAGAAATCCTCAGTCGAGGGCAGAGCTTCTTGGACAAGCCTACATTTCCGCCCTACACCTCGGAGGGTAATTCCTGCCCGTTCATAACCCTCACCTCGAGAGCCACCAGAGATAAATCAAAACATTTTACTACTACTTAGATCTCGCCTCTTTGTAGACATTTTTACCCAACTAACTTTTCTAGTACTTGAAACATCCATTACAACTGCAGAATATCTAGTTCAGGGGTAGCCAATCATATCCCGGAAATGCTACTGTGGGTGAGAGGTTGTTGTTGCAACTCCCTAATTAGACTACTAATGAGAAAACTGATTGTCTGAAGAGTCCTCACACCTGAGTTTGAATAGCTGACCTACAGGTTACCTCAAATCCCTGCACACACACTGGCCCTTTGCGGATAAGATGGGCCACCCCTGATCTACTACAGATTCCAGCTGAATTCAGAGCCAACGACATCACCAGCCCAGTCTCTCCGCCACTGTACAGTGTGCTGATGCAACAGAAAATACAGGATACCAATCAGGCGCCATTTCAGTAAGGACCAGCGTAAGGTCTCCCTGGGTAAATAAATGTACATTCATATTTAAATATTTAGGAAAAACGTTTGCCCAGAATTACATTCAAGTGAGGAAAGCAGCACATTACAAGCATACGTGTGAGTCGACTAGGCACAAGTGCAGCTACACTGGGCTCCCAGTGACCCAGGTGCAGTGTAAGCAGTGCTGAAGCTGGAGAGACAACTTCAAACAAAGCAAAATACTTATGACTATTCAATGTGAAATAAATGGAATTAAACAGCTTCAGATCTTCAAAAAAAGAGCAGAGAATGAAGACTTTCTAATGTTCAGAGACCACCAGCACATCAGCACTGTTTTTCTGCATGGAATTATAACAGCCAACATTGTATGGCTGAGCACAGCAGAGCAGAGCAGGGAGCACAGCAGAGCAGAGCAGGGAGCACAGCAGAGCAGGGCAGGGAGCACAGCAGAGCAAGGCAGGGAGCACAGCAGAGCAGAGCAGGGAGCACAGAAGAGCAGAGCAGGGAGCACAGAAGGGCAGAGCAGGGAGCACAGAAGGGCAGAGCAGGGAGCACAGCAGAGCAGGGAGCACAGCAGAGGAAGGCAGGGATCACAGTAGAGCAGAGTAGAGCAAGGCAGGGAGCACAGTAGAGCAGGGCACAGCGGAACAGGGCATAGCAGGGCAGAGCACAGGTTGAAGGCATCTCCTTCCGTCGCCCTCTGGATGCTGCCCCCGTCTTTAGACCCGTCCCCATGGGCTGTTCGTGAAGTAGCCCCGCACGGCTTTTATAGTGTGTGTGTAAATTCCTTTCCATTAAGATGGCAGATAGGCAGCTCAGACAGTGCATGACTGGCTGGAGGAGATCTGCATGCTTATACATAGCAGCACTGTTATTAGCCCGCGCCTGACGGAGGCTCACCGCACACGCCATCAGGGCAGCGGGGGAGACAACCTACTCATTTTATAATGAACCCCACTGTCCACAAGGGGTCAGACCAGAAAAGCCAGATGCACACATGCTCCTTGGCCCAGCCTCCACCTGCCCCCTCCTCACCTTTCCCTCCTGCATGCTCATTGGCTGTCCCCCACCTGCCCCCACCACTGCATGCTTCTTGGCCCAGCCACACCTACCCCCGGCCCAACGCCCCCCCCCCCCGTACTCCTTGGCCCAGCCACGTTGTCTCCATCCTGGCAAAGAAAGGCAGACAGAAGACCGCAGGACCTTGAAACCCGATCCATGAACCTCTCCTCCTCCTCCTCCTCCTGAGAGCGCCCCCCCTCCCATTCCCTACCCCTCCCCCAGGGGCACCAGTAAGGCAACCCAATCCCTCCCCCACGACCGAAATCAAAGCACATTATCCAAAGGCAGCATAGAGGCTGCTGAAGTAATGCAGCAAAGAGGTGGTGTTACTCGGTGCGGAACAGGGAGGCAGAGCGCGACTGCGGGTCGTCTTTCAACAAAGCAACAGCCTTTATGTTTTCCATGCTACAATTTGTGGAGCCATTTCCAGCGAAGAATTAGAGGTTTACAGTTGAGGGGGATGTAAGGGGCCCAAAAGCCTGAGGACAAAGGGGGGGGGGGGGTGGCAGCAGGAGAGGAGACAGCCACAGTTTCCCGAATCCAGAGAAATTCCTGATGCCTTTTATTCACTTGCCCATTCACAGAGCTTTCTTCAGTATTTCAAGGAATGGTATAAAGCAACGTTTCCCAATCCGGTCCTCAGGGACCGACACACAGTCCAAGTTTGTGCCAGAGCTGGGAGGAAGTAAAAATGTAAATTGGCTGGCAGGGAACTGAGTAGGACCAAAAATGTGGACCGTCTGTGGTACCCGAGGACCAGGTCGGGAAACACTGGCACAGAGCACTGGCAGAGTATTATAAATATGTGGTGAAAAGGACCTATATGATAGGTACGCTAAGCTTCTGCTGCTGCAGGAGGGATTCAGGCCACAGAAATCTGTAAGTGAACATTCACTCTCGACATGAATGCTTAAGGGCACAGCTGGTGTGCAGGCAGATCTGAGATCAGCAGAGGAACACCTCGCCAATGCAGTAGGTCAACGCCTCCTGATTTTGCCTGAAATACACCCGTACACATGCGTTTAAAAACAGCAACAAAGTCAATGACTTACAACGGCAACCTGGGTGTGATGTTAGATACCAGAAGACTGACCCGATTTTAACCCAAATAAGGACACTGCCACTGTACCTTCTGAGATTCATCACATGAATTAAGTAAACAAAAGCATGGTCACTGTAAAAAACTGCCCATACTCTGGGTGATTCACGAGGGGAGGACATCCACGCAAAGCCACGACATGCACACTTCTGTAGAGAGCTACAAGCAGCACGTGAATGTACCTCCAGAGCAGAAGATACAAACCGAAGAAAGAGCTTCATGACTGTTAAGGACATATCTACTGCAACAACTGAAGAGAGACTGAGTAAGACCAAGTAAGACTGAGTAAGGTATACAAGGCTCCCAAAGGTGGGATTCACCACGAAATGTTACTCATGACCCAAACAATACCTAAGACAGCTATGACCAAGTCAGCACGTAGGACACACTCCACCCTCAGCATGGAGGTGGCTGAACTGGAAACTCTGATTAACGTAACCAAGTTCAACCTTTGCATCAACATCACAAATACACTAAAGCAATTTTACCATATTCTAAAAATAAGAAATGTGATGATGTGTCTATTATGGCGGTATTAACAGCCTCGCCGAGCTACCTTTGGATTATATAAACACTATGTTAGAGGACAATGAAGACATCTTCGCTTTGGCTGAATTCAGTGTGCATCTCATACAGATACAGTATTCTGACTTAACAAAAACTGCAGAATATATATGACACTTGAATTCTCATTGATATTTCAAATTCTATAAAGTATCAACCGGTATCCCTGTAACTCCAGGGGCCACAAGACCCACAATTCTGTGGGGGTGTCTCTAACAGGTACACAGTCTGCATTTGGAACATGCATTTTCACCGGGTGTGCGTATGTGTGTGTGTGGGGGGGGGGTGTTTAGTTTCTACAAGGGCCACATTGATATGTCCAAACCCTGCAAAGTATCAACAAGTTCCCACCATAACTGGTGGCTCCGGGACCCACATTTCTGTGGTGGGGTGTCTCTGGCTGATCCTCAGAGGTGATGTTTGTGCAGGGGGTGTCTCTGGCTGATCCTCAGAGGTGATGTTTGTGCAAGGGGTGTCTCTGGCTGATCCTCAGAGGTGATGTTTGTGTGGGGGGTGTCTCTGGCTGATCCTCAGAGCGAGGGCTCAGAGGCGATGTTTGTGTGGGGGGTGTCTCTGGCTGATCCTCAGAGCGAGGGCTCATAGGCGGTGTTTGTGCGGGGGGTGTCTCTGGCTGATCCTCAGTGCGAGGGCTCAGAGGCGGTGTTTGTATGGGGGGGTGTCTCTGGCTGATCCTCAGAGCGAGGGCTCAGAGGTGATGTTTGTGCGGGGGGTGTCTCTGGCTGATCCTCAGATGTGAAGTTTGTGTGGGGGTGTCTCTGGCTGGTCCTCAGAGCAAAGGCTCAGAGGTGATGTTTGTGCGGGGGGTGTCTCTGCCTGATCTTCAGAGCAAAGGCTCAGAGGTGATGTTTGTGTGGGGGGTGTCTCTGGCTGATCCTCAGAGCAATGGCTCAGAGGTGATGTTTGTGTGGGGGGTGTCTCTGGCTGATCCTCAGAGCGAGGGCTCAGAGGCGGTGTTTGTGCGGGGGTGTCTCTGGCTGATCCTCAGAGCGAGGGCTCAGAGGCGGTGTTTGTGCGGGGGTGTCTCTGGCTGATCCTCAGAGCTTTGCCGAAGAGATCATCCACCTTAACCGGCCATGTCTATGCGCATTATTATAAGTCACGATTAAGGTGAACGTCACTTACCTGTTATAAGCAACCGAGGCTTCCAGGTAGTTTCGCTTTAAAATAGTTTAGCTCATCGATCAAGCTACAAAACAAGTGTTTGCCCTGAAAGTATAACGAATCTAACTTTTCTACCGAATAATGTCAGTAATTACCCATTCCAGAAAAACACACACAACACTATTCCACTGTTGTGAAAATCCACCATAACTTCTGTCGCGCTCCTTAACCTACTATTACACCACAATAACGGAAAAAACACATTATTCCTCGGAAAATTGGTAAACAAATGGGGGAAAACGCCCCAAGGTTAAGTTTGGTGGATTATCTAACAAACTCAACCGTCTGAAACGTTTACATTTCGTACACGTATGCGTATCAATAAAAAATACGATTACTACTATAAATAAGCGCTGGTGTTTAACACCAGCCGAGAAAATATCCAAGTATCAGGGAAAAAAGTCTCAAATTTGAAAACAGCAAACTTTACCCCCCACCGCCCCGAGCGAAGGGAAACTGCGTTGCCTGCTTACCTACGTGGTGCGACCGACGGCAGTCCGGGATCCGCCAGGCGCGTCTACGCCGCGCTTCCCCGGCCTGGCCACACGCAGTCGGCGTTAAATATATCGAGTATTTTTCCTGGATTGGCGACGGTGGAGTTACTGCTTTTCCGCCGCTTTCATCAGCTCCCCCACCTCGCTGCGAGACATTCCTGCGCCAAACCAGATCTTTCCCGATCGAACTCTCCAATCAGTGCAGCCCGGCGCTCCACGTTACCCGAGAGCGCGGCTGGCGGGGGCTGGGTGGAGACGTGCGCGTCCCCGACACCCGGCGGCGCCACCTGGCGGGCGCTCTAGGCAGAGAAGCTTGACGGGCTTCGCAGTACGCTTTATGAAACAGCGGTATTATTAGTGATGGAAAAGCTTTCAAACGCATGTAAATGCCAAGAGAAACCCCCCCTTTATTTGCAGTACCAAGGATCACTTGTCCATCTTCACTTATTAGATATTACTTTGGATTCAGTGTTTAAATATTAATTTTTAAAGTTTTAAAACTTCACTGCATTTCGATGAGTTCGCGCCCCACACTGCAGTTTTTGCACAACCCATCTATCTCTACTTGAAGAATTTCCTTCTCTCTTATCTGTATCACATTGATATACCTCGTGCATATTTGTGTTATGTACTATATCTTTTGTTTGATCTGTGTCAACTATGCGCAGTAAGCTTTTCATTGCATGGTGTAACTGACTGTTTACCATGCACATGACAATAAACAAGAATTTGTTCCCCGCCGTCCGTCCATAGTTTCCGGGATAGGCTCCGAACCACCCACAACCCTGAATGGGACACACGGTTACAGAAATTAAATGGATGCTACGCTATATTATATTGAGGTATGGTTTGGCTGTTTTGACGCTCTCCACACAAATTTTAGAAGCAGAGACGGATGGTGGTGCATGACGACAAAGCCAGTAACTCATGATAGTACTCATCAACACGGGAATACAGACCTGCACAATCTGGGTCCCCTAAAGCAGTTCGGTCCTCTGAACAGAACATGTTCACACTGTGAGAGGAAACGTCCAAACGGCAGGCGAGAGGACAGGCAGCTGGATTACCCCCCCCCCCCCAGACTTCTCATCGAGTCACTGTTGTCATCGAGTCCTAAAACAAATAGTATTCACAGCAGCAGTATTTCCCAAAACCCCAATATGCTCAAATCTGATTTTCGAGTGACTACAAATATGACTGCAAAAAAAAACACCCCCGAAAATTCTGCATCTGTAATGTGTCTCACGTTTTGTAGTGATCCTAAAAGCATCTTGGCTTACTGATAATGTGGTTTGGGTCACTGCCTGATGGGGAAACACGTGACAAGAATGTGCATGTGGTGACACCACAGGTGGGGATTCAGGCCATTGTGTCTCCCTGTAAGCGCCCTTATTTCCAGCACCAGAGAGCTCCGGCCAAGGCTAGAACACGGAAATGCTGATACAGGTTAATACATTTTTAGATACCGGCTATCTGCACACCCTAGTGGCGAGATGTGGTAGTTTTTTGTTTCGAATCGATCGATCATTTTGTCACGAAAAATGGTGCAATCCCACTGTGAATTTCAGACGGAGATCTGTACTTTAACCTTGCTGATGTATTTCATTTTGCTGATGTTTAGATTAAGTTATAACTAAAATACAACTATTACAAATAGATTTGAATAAAAAACATTACTGACATTAAAAAGTATACGATATGATAAAACCAACTTGGGATTGAAACAATCTGGTTTCCCTATTTTTGTCTTAATCTCCGTACGATATAGCCTAAAAAGATTGTAAATGAAGGAAGAATTAATCACTACCCACATAACTGGATTAATGTGTGACTGGTGTGATTGGATTAATGTAAAATAAATAAATACAAAGAATTACGTTATCAGTGGGCATTGTTGACACACCACAGCACACAACAACTAAATGTGTCCTCTGCATTTGGCCCATATGTGACATAGCAGGGGGCAGCTAATTCATTGCCAGGTGAGTAGGGTGGACCTGGGTGATACCTTGCTGGTCGGGGATTCGAACCAGCAATCTTTCAATTGTAAGCGCACTTCCCTAACCATCAGGCCAGCACTGCCCAAAAGCATAGAGCGGAAACCGCTTGTAGTAATAATGTCTGTCTGGGTGAAATCGATCACTAAAGCGGATCATCATATGATCATTATAGCCGATTTTTCTTCTTCTTTATGTCCCAGGCAGATTAATATCTAATTGATATCTGTATATTTACTACATGAATATAAGGTAATAAAACGGACGGCGTCGCTATTATTTTCAATGGCGATTTCAAAATACAGGACAGATGTTTCCGACACTTTACAAATGACGGTACTGTGACTGAGAGAAAATGACGTTCATTTTCTCCGTCGTGTTTTCTGTGCACGCAGCACTAGCCTCAAGTAGCTAGCCAGAAGCAGACAGGTTACTGCAAGGCAAAGCAAGGCCATCAAAGTAAAGTAAAAGAAAATATTACCACAATTTCATTTAATTTTCATAAGTTATCATGCTTAAAATGACCCAAAATGAACGCTGTAAAGGGACTATGTGAGTACTATAAGCGAATGATTAAAACAGTATTTGTGCAGGAAGGCTTATGTCCCAAGCTTTTTGATACATACTGTATAAGCGGTTGATCAATATAACTGCGATCACTATAAGCAGTTTCCACTGTATTTGTTTTGATACACTTCCTTCTTCTCTCCATTAAATGCAGGGCCACTCAATCCTATATCCACCTTTTCAGGGGATTGACTCCCGAGGCCCACCGACTGTGTGATCGCGCCCTTTTTACTTACACACCCTCTGAAACTAAAGTCAAGTTGGCTGTTTCGCACCCCTCAGACACCCTGTGTGGTGCCACGCAGAGCACATGAGGTGTGTCGCAAATTCTGAGGGGACACCGGCCTGCAAGCCGGTGTCAAGGATGCTGTCAGGGGCTTGCACAGTGTGACAAAACAAACAGTGTAACTGAAACTGCGACAAAAGCAAGACCAAGATTCAAGTCGATGAACCAAAAGCTGCCAGGGAAGAGAAAAATTATGACATCTATCCTCACTGGACTTCCTTAAATTAAAATGTGGAGGTAAGTAAAATGCTGTCATTTCTTAATGTGTTTGTTTTACTGAGGCTAGGTGATAGCTGTGCAGCGTAATATGCAGGCCTGTCGGCTGTTAGTTACCTGCCACATTAACATGCTTCTAAAAACACAATAGCTACAGGAAATGGAATCATAAAATGCGTGAATTTAAATCGGAACGGCGTATGTATTTACATGCGTATTTATCTATCATTTGATATTATGAAATTTATTCATATGAAATTATGAAACATACCAGCCTATGGCATTTGTGTCAGATAATTCACCAGGCACAAGAAATGAGGGCTGTTTTTCCGGAGTACCTCCCCTGCACTCCAGTACAAAAGTGAAACAAATGACTCACTTCTATGGAAAAAGATACAGAAAACCAACCAGTAGCAATCGGCTTGTTTGACGTGATGCTCCTTTTATTCACATTGAAGCAATGAGGGGATGTACAGCGGTCTTCAGAGTGTCACGCTGTTTTGTTTGCAACAAATTACTCTGGAGTTTGCATAGGCAGAACAGGCAAAAAAAATAAATAAAGGAAACAGAGAGAGAACTACATGAGTTTGGCAAAAATGACACCTGCAGAAGGGTGACTACAAATATTTAACGGATGAACAGAAAGCACTCGGGAAGCCTTTAATCATTTAACTGTGCTATTCCACCCCTCTTCAGTCACTTTTCCGTTTGTTAGAGACTTCACTCTCCTCCACTCCTGCCCCTTCTCTTGCTCTCTGCCTTTCAGTTCATTGGCAAGGGTTTCCACGACTCCATGCTGCTCGCAGGCCGCAGCTACTCCTGTACGTTTAGGATTTGTGCAGAAAGACCGTGGTGCCAGTTTTTCAGTTTTGCGAATCGTGGGCCTTTGACCTCAGACTCAAACTTTTCCCTGTGGTGAGAGGCGGGGGGGGGGGGGGGGGGTCGAGATGTGAGACACGGAACTGAAGACACAGCAGCCACATGGATGTTGAGGGACTTGAACACGTGACCAGCAGGCTGTGGGATATTGACCTTCACCTTAACGACTTAAATAAAAATATTCCAGTTATTGCTACCGTCTATCGTGTCTCTATTGTCAGAGCTGGAGGTGTGTAGGACAGGAGAAGCCAGCTGATCATGTGTGAGGACGGCGTAAGCATCTGCCCAGGCAAACGCCTTAGGGACAGTCAGCACGCACTGTGGGCGCGGACCCTACCTCGATTTCCGCAGGGCTTCCTCATCTGGGTCTTGCACTGAATGAGAAGCAATGAGAGAGAGATAAAAACCTCACTGCAGAAAAGCACCTCGGCCCCCCCACAGGCAAAGCGGAATTTTAAGGAAGTGTCCTTCGCGATATTAAGGGAGTTGGGCAACAGGCATGGCCTTGAGGACAAGAGAGTGACATTCACTGAAATGATAAATCATCTAAGAAGGATGATGAACAGTTTAGAAAGATAGAAAGACAGACAGATTTTACAAAAACAAATATGGAACTTGGCCGCTTTCCACAAACACGATGATGGCAGGACTTACTGTACTCGGTGCCGGTGATGTGGGCCAGGACACGGAAGGACTTGGACTGCAGGTTAGCTGCGCGCCGGGCCCAGTCCGACAACTCGGACTCCTTCTCCTCATGCTTGATCACGGCCTGGTAGACAGGGGACGCACTGTCTACAAGAGGGTCTTTCACTGGCAGCGCGCTGCAATCACAAAGACAGCGACATCATCTCAGTGGCCCCGGGCTTCACCCCCCACCCAGTGGCTGGTATTGGTGGCTTCCCTGGCACTGGAAGGACACCTTCCCCGCCCTCACACCTGGAAGATCCACACCTCACCTCCGTTTGGCAAGGGAACCAGTAATATCCCACTAAGTGGGTAAGGCTAATGTCTATATCTGTGTGCTTATTCAGATTGGGGCACTGGGGTGGGGGGTTTGCAGATACAGCAGCTTTTACACTCCTGCTATATTCATGTTGGTCCCACGGCAGCACAATGGTGTGCTGGTCCCCAGCGCAGCCAGAGAGGGGGGGGCTCTCTCTCTCTCTGCTGCAGCCATCGCATGTGCAATGCGTCAAAAAGGCCAGAAAGAAAAAAAACCACAAACACAACAACCAATAAGAGTCGGCGCATTGAAGCAGCCTGAAGGCACACAAGCCAGCTCAAACCGGAAGCTAAGCTGGGTTCTATTCAAGCTTGCTGGGAAAGCAGCTGGGCTGCGCGGCTTGGTCCTGCTCGCCCTCCGTCCCGTAAATTGTCAGGCAGTTACTCAGCAGCTGTCCTCAAGTCAGCCGATTATGTCACTCGTACGGCCATAGTTCAGCAGCGCCATCAGTCCTTTGGTATATTTATAAGCCTCCCACTTCATGGTGTTCCTGTCCAGCCTTCGGGAGACATATCATCAACATCTCGTGTACAAAACAATCGTCTGGACGTCCCGGGAAACTGTTTACATAGAGAAGAGTGGCTAAAATGCACGTGCAACTTACACACACAATTAAGTGCACTGTTCCTCCACCAGTTACTCCACAATGACAGCATCCTTGCAACTGAGATCAGACTCCCAAGCTGTGGAGGATGCCTGTATGCTCCTAGCATCCTCTGGCAGCTGAGAGGGTCCATTTGCAAAGCCCAGCAATTCCACCAGCAGGTTTGCCAGAAACCTGCAGGTTTGCAAATTAATGTGTGAAACTGTAACTAGGTGGATTGTGGATGGAATATGAATCGATGGCTCGGTGCAAACAAACAGCTTTATACATGGTATGCCTCCGCTTAGCTTGAAGCTTTTCAAAGATTAAAGAAACACTTTAGATGTACAAAAAGTTTTTTAAATTCTGTGTGCTCATAAAATGTTGACGCCTTTAATTTGCTATCTGTATTCAAAATATTTACTTGGAAACTGTCTTTCAAGGATGGGTTGAACGGTTGTTTGTGTGTTTAAGTGAGAGAAGTCCCTTAACCACTCTGTGACATTATCATCCTGCCACAGGAACACAGGTCCAGTATTTGATCTATGATGGACCAGAGATGGAAATATTAACAATGACCCTCACAGCAACCAGACGGACACTGATCATGGACTAGTTAGGGGTCAAGGTTCGAGACCTCAGCAGAGGAGGGAAATAGTATGAACAAAAAAAACAAGAATATGAGAGAGATTTCAGAGACCGGCCATGAGCCAAGACTGAGACTGACGGACACAGACCTAACATGTAACATTACACAGCACCAAAAAGGGATTGGAAAGATCTTATTTTGTGCCAACATCAGTCTATGGTTGAAACTGAGTGGTGGAGGAAGCTTCTCAAAGGGGCACAGGAGGAAGTACTGAGAGAGAGAGAGTCAAGGACTGGCACTGGCCTAAAGCAGGCTTACGGTCTACTTACGCCAAAGGAGAGGCGACAGCTGAGGAATCGCCACTGTCACGTGATCAACCAGGGCGGGGCCATGACACGGATGGGGAGGGGGCAAGCAGCAGGGCAGGGTGAGGTGGATGATACAATGAAGTTGGTTGGTGACGGTGTGAGAGAAGGGTGGGGGAGGAGAAGGAAAAGTAGAGATATGAGCTTGAAGCAGACAAGAATGCTGGAACCTGTGCTAACGACGTCTCACCTGTTTGGCCCGAGAATTTCACCCCCCAAACAGGGCGCTGCTGGTTCCAGCACCATCGTCTTCTGATCGTTGTTTAATGTATGTGTATCTACATGTATACATTGGTACATGAATGCAAGCAGCCTGGCTGCACACGCATGTATATTTCTACTTAATGACACTGAGGTGATATGGCTCATGGGTTTTGGAAATGCTAGTGGAAGGACGTCGAGTAGCAACAGAGAATCTCGCCAGTACGCAGCGGAGTAAACCTGAGATACCTTCTTCATCATCTCAAATCACAGCACGCGATCGCACAGGCTGGAGTCAGGAACGTGTCAGAATGCCACGGCGCGTTCCCAACTGCCAACCCACACGCCCTGCAGTCCCGCGACCACTGGGGAGGGATAATCAATGAGGAACATCCAGAGGGTCACAGCCTCATGATAATGGGGACCAGTGATCGTAGGCGCAGGTCGTGAGGGGTTTCAGAAAAACGGTGTTGATTAGTTTGTCCCCAGCAGAAGGTCCAAGCCACCGGTCACCTGCTATGAAGCTTGTCCTTCCTCAGCAGACATATTATACCCCCAGTTAGCTGGAATGTTCTCTCTTCCTGAAACACGACCCGCTTGCAGGGTACGCAGATTGGCACTAGTCACATATGTGAAGTCCGTCACGTCATTGAGCTCAACATGTTAAAACATTAAAATATTGACTGTAAAAATCAACCAAGGTGCTCAACAGTATATAAATCAAAGTGAAACCAAAAATCCGCAGCAGCACATACATACTTTGTTCATCATGCAGAAGCCTGGCACACTTTTCGCCTGCTGTAGGCCAGCGAGGTCATGCGAACCAAGGGGGAGGGGCGGGCGGACGGGCGAGGGGTGGGGGCGTGTCAGTGGGGCAGGTCACGAGCCGCCTCACCTCATTTCATTGCCTCGGGCTTGGGCCTGGCCAGCGATGGCATCCATGATGGCATCTTGGGAGTACATGCTGATCGGGGTGTTGTACTGGGCATGGATGATGGTGGCTTTGCCACCGGGACCCTTGACTTCAATGGGCTTGTGGGTGGACAGGGCGGAATCCTTCAACACGCTGGGGTTGAAGCTAGGGATGTACTCCGTGCTATTAGAGGGCGGGGTTTGTAGGGGAGAGAGGACAGGAGCTGTGTCTGTCGGCTGCAAGAAGACACTGTTGACCTGTTTTGTTGCGCTTTCTTGCTCACATTCGTTGATCGGATTCATCGCAAACGTTGCAAGACTGCACTGTAAATGTTGACATGTCTGTCTTATTCTAAAAATGCCCATTAAATAGGCCTTCGAGTTCCTCAAAAATGTGAGTAAAATTTATCTCTTTGGGGGACAATAACAATCAATAGGTAATTCATATATCACTTATTAATTCCATTCATCTATTGATCCACCTTCCCAGCACTTCCCTGGACAGAGTCACTGGCATCATGAATTAATCATTTCGGTTAATAATAGCAGTCATTGGCTGATCCATTTACTACCGGGGAAGTTGGATGAATTGAGAAGAAATGCACAGAAGTATTCCAAAGCCGGTGCCTGTCTACAGCACAATACCAATCTAGTGCTGACATGCCAACAATGTCAGATTTCGTAAGCAGCTGATCAAGCACAAAAGATGCAGGCCCTGTGTGGACTGTGCACTGAATTATAATCACATGAACTGATACACTTCATCCTCATATATAATATGTTATCCAAAGTGTATAGGAATGTTCATTACCACTAACCCAAAATATTCAATTAAGGCTTCGCTGATTGAGTTCGTGGAGCATTATTTCTGTTTGTAAAAAGCAGGCAAAAGTGTCAAAATGGCAGGTTTGCTTCAGGAAAAAGAAACAGGACAGATAACAGACAAGCGGTTATTAAACGGGAACCAAAATCGCGCGCTGTGGGACAGCATGCTCAACCACAGGCACTCGGAGGCTGGGACTAACTTGGCAGCAGTGTTGGCAATGACCTGAGAGAGAGAGAGGGAGGGAGAGAGAGAGAGAGAGAGAGAGAGAGAGAGAGAGAGAGAGAGGTGGTTAATACTAAAAATCTACCAGGAGGTACCAAATGAATTCACTTCATTTTTTCATATACAACACAATTCCCCAGTACAAATACAACAGATCCAAAGATTCATTTTAGCCGGATGGATGAAATGGAAAGAGTTTACAGTCAAGGTGTTTAGGAGCAGCTAGAGCTCTTGGACGACAGGAACTCGATCCTCCACATTCCTTGGCCTTTTAGAGAAGCAGAATTAGCAGGTGCTGCCGGGTTTACATGAAGGGGAGTGTCCCTGCCCCCCAGCACCGAGAGGAGTCTGCTCTGCCCCGCTGATTTAAGGTGACCTAACTTAAAATGGAGCAGCTTTTTCTCATTGAGCTCTGAATTCAACTAACTATAAAACTTCATAAGTAGCGTTACCCCGGAATGTCTGCAGTGAGAGCCAGGGCTGGTTGTCTTACTGAAACTGGACCTGCCCTGTGTTCCCTGCAGGCAGCCTTAAAATGCTGCTAGTGCTGGTAACATTCATGAGTGGTTTTGTCCCACTGCAGAACTCCTAAACGATCAAGAAGAGGTGAAGGCCTCTGACTTGGCATTTCGGACGTTTCATCAGGACACGGATGGGGGTTGAATGCAGCACTGTCTCAGCTCCCTTTGTGCAGATAGAGCCATTCCATGTCAAAGCAGTATGACAGAATTATGTTTAGATATCGTCTGATGTGCCAGCAGTTCTGATCACCACTAGAGGGAGCCAAAGTTGTCCAGCTGCAGTCAGAGATGTTGTGAATCTCTGCCCTTAATGCAGCAAATGCTCGAGGCCTTTGCAATTCAGCTCATCACACAAAAGAACCGCTATTATAAGGAGGCTTACACTGAACTTGAAAAATAGTCAGACCCAGGGTTTAATGTGCAAATAACTTCTAGTCCTGATTTTGTTCCATGTCTCTGTCGGTCATCAGCATCGTGTTATAATAAAGGTCGTGAAACACAGTCACCCATCATGCCATCCAGGGATTTTCCTCAAACAGCTTCCAGACTCACTATTGGATGATATGGAACATCCATTCAGTCCTATTCAACCATGTGTTCAGATGAAATACCAAAAGAGGTTTTGGGCACATCTCAGCCTAGAGGGGTCAGCTGATTGTTGGAGCCCCTGGCCTTGGTGTCGATTGTCTCTGTTTTAGTAGCACAGCCACAAAAAGGGGGATTCCAGCCACGTTGCTGATTCTTAATAACCATGTGATAAATAACATCAAAAGCAACCCTACAGTACGTTTTAATGGAACAGTGAGAGTTATATGTGACTATCGTGGGCTCCATGCTGACCTGTTTTAACACACTGAAATAAACATTTCTATTCTGTCATATTCTGCGACAGCTCTGTGTGTAGGACACTGCAGGTACAGCTGGAGCCCAGCAGGGAGTGCTCTTACCTTCTGGTGGGGTATGACTGGCATGGGGGAATCCATTCTCGGGGTGGCAGTAGGAACTGGAGCAGGGCGTCTTGATCTGCAGTATGACAGGAAACACGTCCATCACACATAGCACAGCTATCGGAGGGTTTGGAATTATTTCATATCTGCTAACCACATCAAGGAGACAGATAGCTGGTTAGCAAGTTTTTTCACAGCTCCTCTGGTTTTTATCTCTAAGGAGGCCAAACGACCACCTTTCAGTGGTGAATGAGTTCAGTAGTAATTTGAAGAAACTGCTAGAACTGACAGATCTTCTTCCACTCGACTAGACCAGACATGGACGCTCCTAAGGTGTCTGGGTGTGTTTTTCCGGCATATTTCGTTTCAGCTGCTGTTTACATTGTGGCGTCTGAGAGACTATCTGGTGACATGCGTAGGCCTGTGGCAGCCAAATCATACAGATGAGTTAAAAACAACACAATATTCCCTTTCTTGACACAGGGGTCCATTCCATTAACGGGGGGGTAAGAAAAGGAAAAAGCTAATTAAAATCCTTTAACAGACTGTTGCGATAAGGAACTGGTCAGCGCAGCCATAAATGGGAAAGGAAGGTTCAGCGCTTGGGGTCGTTTCGGGGCACAGCACCGAGGTGTCGGGTTGGACGGGCCCTGCGGTACGGAAACCTTCAGAGGCAAAGAGAAGCAGCAAAAAAATGGGAGAAAACGGAAAAGGAATCATAGCTGCTGTCTGCCGACCCAGAAGGGAAGCGTGAACATTGACTTTCCATAATCCCCTCCGGTATGAACGCGAGCAGGGAAGACAGTCCATTTACGGCTCCCTTCTTCCTGTTCTGTTAGGGAACATTTAACAGAATCTTTCCTGATGCTTAAAATGGCTGCCAAGGAGGAGGATTCAAGCAGGATTTGTAGCTGCCGCTGGATTATGGGAGTTATTGGACACGCGAAGGATCCCTGGAGGCAGATTATAAGATGTAAAAAGTTTGGATCCAATCCCCATGTACGTGTCCCCAGCTATCAAATTGTCAATAAGGGATTGTCGTCAGTGGACTTCATCACACAATAACAATTATCTTAAAGGCTGGGAAACAGGAAGCCAAGCAGCTTTGAACCGTAAACAGCAAAGGCCCTTAAAATCACAGCAGTATAACAAAGAGCAATGAGCCAGTGTTGGGGGGGGGGGGGCTGTTCCCATAAACCCCATCCTTTCGGCTGTGGGACTCCCAACAGCCAAACCAAACCTGTCAGTCACACCAGCTGTAAATTGACCAACGCTAGCAGTGTTAAAGAAGTTTGTTTCTGGGGAAAAAAACATATATTTTTCATTATAACCTAATGCAGGTTATATAATGCAGGTAAAGACGAGCAAATGAGGACAATATTGTGAGCCAAACAAGCCGGGACGTTCAGCGGCTGTGATTTTCCTGTGATTTATAACTCCTGCACTTGTTCCTGGTGATTCTCTGGATGCTTTTCCACGCAGCGTGTCTGAATTGTTGGCTCCTTGATGGCTGTATGCTTGCAATGTTCTATGTGTCTCGCTTGTAAGTGTGTCTGTTAAATAAATGCTAATGTGACTGTAAATAATGTAAAAGTCACAGAATCAGTGCTGGGCTGGTGAATGATAGCGAATGTCAAGCTGAATTAGAACTGGAATTTCCTGGATGAAACAAAGGGCTCAAAACCTGGCGTGAAGAACAACGCTGGCGATTCATAATCAATTTAAGGGAGTAACTGATGGAAGTGACGTCATCTTGGAATGATCAGTAACCCTGAACCCATCTGTAGGGCAACATCCTTCAGTTCAAACTGGAGTCTTAAATTCTGCATGAGTGCGTGGCTGTAATGAGTTGTTTTCAGTTCACATTTCTGAGAGGAATTGGGTTGAATATGGAGCAGTAGTCCTCTTGAAAAGCGGCTTCGCCAGTCGGTGGCTCTGATGTGAGAGAGGAGGGTTATGAAGAGGATGAGAGACCAGGGAGGGGGGCTCCTGCAGGCTGAGGCCAAGGACTGCACTAGATCTTAGCATCGAGAAGAAAATCCTTACTATTGACAGCTGGACAATTCACTTTCCCACCCCGATGTGCATATTTGCCGTAGTTAAGTAGAATTCTGTCAACCCTGCTTAAGTAAGATGAGTTTCCCTTGGAGAGCCAATACATTTTTTCAGAGGGAATATATGATGAAAGACTTGATGTTAATCACTTTCCATTTGTTATGGAGATGTTCAAGGTAGCATCAACGCTTAGTGGGTGCTCACTAAGACGTGTCCATGGACCTCTTCATCTCTGTTTCTCTAGCTTCAATGGAACTGGTAACCATATATTATCAAGCTCACGATGCATGGCTGCGCTCATCGATCGTAAATCTTTCATAGTTGACACAGCCAGATTTCTCTGAGGTTTAATATCAATACTTACTCCAATTCAAACACCTCTGGTCACATGGTCACAAGCCCTGTGATGCTGCCATAGTCTGACAGCTATAAGCACAGGCTGATGCTCACAGTTATTCATTTTTCTCCACATCATCATAAACAAGCAGACAAGGCTCGGGTAACTGCAGGAAGAGGGAAGTCTTCTTGAGGCGTCTCTGGATATGATCTGCAGTACGATCTGCCACTAGAATCTGAGACGCGTACAAAAATGCAACCAGAAAATGCAAACTGGTAATGCAAGCGGGATATGAAGATGTGCATGAAATGTAAACTCCGCTGGATCCGGATCAGAGATACATACACGCGTCTCGCAGCATCAGCATCACAAAACAAACTCATTACATTTAGGTTACATTTTTGGCGGGCGATGGGGAGTTTTTAGTTTAAACAACTGTACACTATTGTGACATAAAGCAGCAATATAGAGAGGTGATGGGCCGCAGCACATCGTTGCATGCTTAGGGCGGACATGTGTGGGTGTGGCCACCTCTGCATGGTGAGCGTCAGGTTCTTGGTGGCAGATTTGATCTTGTTCTGAGCCTCCAGGTGGGTGAGGCCCTCAGTGCTGACGCCATCGATCGCCATGATGATGTCTCCCTGGGTCAGGTTACCTGATGCCGCTTTGCTGCCTGGTGTAATCTGTGGGCAGAGGATGGGCGCGGAACCGTTATATGGCTGTTTAACAACCAGTACGCAACTGTAGTGCATGGGGGTTCCTTCAGGTCAATATCCCGAAATCCACTCACTCAGCGCATCCCAGACCGACTCTTGTTCCCCCCCCAAACAAACCTCTCTCAGCCCAGCGTGTTTGCCGTCAACTCAAGGCAAATATGTCGAGATCTTCTGCAAAGCCCAAAACCACAGCCTGGAGCAGGTCTGCGTGACTCTCCAGCGGTCTGTCTGTGCCTCTCTGATCTTCAGCCCCAATATTCTTTCGGACAATGCTCCTGACCTGAAGCTGTGAGATCTTCCATGACGTTCCTGCTCTGTCACTTCAGACAGCCAGGTGACCTGGATATAATTTCCTACAGCTACTAATTAATATGGCTGCGGGTCCCCGCCTTTGAGGTTACTGATCAAACGCATGGAAACGATATCCCACTGTACTGCAGGTCCTCCTAAAACTTCAGCTCCTTGGAAATCATCACATCACCATAATCCTCCTGCAAACCACACTGGATTCCTTTGAGCCATTTTCAGAAAATATAGCAGCTGTCATGAAAAAAAGGCTGATTGGCCAGCGACTGAAATACCGTCCTGCAGATGAGATAGCCGGTGACCTCTTGGGATGTTAAAAATAAAAGTCAATGTCGACATGCGCCTGCAATCGGCGTTTGACCCCTGGGTGACCTCAGCGCCTCCTCAAATCCACTAACCCACCTGTTGCCATTAGTCAAACTTTTGTACCGTCAGGAAATCCTTTATATACCCAAAATAATGGTTATTTTTTCTCCAAATAGATTGCCTTTATATTGTAATACAATTTTCAGTCTTCACACATCCCATCTTGTTCTTCTGAGACACACACAGGTGAGAGCAAAGGGTCATTTTGACGGTAACCCTGGAGCATTTCTTGGGGTTAAGTGGTTGGCTGAGGGATCCAGCAGTGATGCAGTTACACTTGTCAAGCACAAGATTCGAACAGCAAGCTTCTGATCATCCATCCATCCATCCATCCATCCATTTTCCAAACCGCTTATCCTACTGGGTCGTGGGGGTCCGGAGCCTATCCCGGAAGCAATGGGCACGAGGCAGGGAACAACCCAGGATGGGGGGCCAGCCCATCGCAGGGCACACTCACACACCATTCGCTCACACATGCACACCTACGGGCAATTTAGCAACTCCAATTAGCCTCAGCATGTTTTTGGACTGTGGGGGGAAACCGGAGTACCTGGAGGAAACCCCACGACGACATGGGGAGAACATGCAAACTCCACACATATGTGATCCAGGCGGAGACTCGAACCCGGGTCCCAGAGGTGTGAGCTTCCGATCATATTCATTATATTTGGTTGGAGGAAACCAGAGGACCCAGATGAAACCCTCACAATAAACGCTGAACATGAAGCCCCCCTGCACACATAGGAAAGGGGGATTTGAACCCACAACCTTGGCGGTGTGAGAACACATTCTGTAAGTAGTGTCTGGTTGTGACAAAGGGTTAGGGTACCAGCTAGGTGTGGCGCTCAGTGCTTAAACACTGACAAGATCTTTTTGTGTTAGAAATGGGAAACTGCAATTGTTCTGGAGGAAAACGGCGTCAGTGTGACTCACATTCAACACAAATCCCTGTAATTAAAACAAAATGGGAGAACCGCGGTATTCATGACGCCTGGGCTATGTTGGGGGATCTCTTTTGATAGCTTCAGAATGTTGTTGACCAGGTGGGTTTCGTGTCAAATCAGTATTTCAATTTGGCAACTTTAGATAACAATCTGGCAACCATCCACACCATCTATAGTACAATCTGGCAACTACGAACACCACCTATTGTACAATCTGGCAACCACGGATGTAAATTTCATACATATGCATAAATATTCTCTCTTCCAATAACAACCCATCTCAGATTGAATCAGGTTGAATAGCACAGGGGTCACAATTATGATGATGTAATTATGCAGTACATCCAACTGCGTTATCATTAAAAAATAGATATTGTTGCACACTTCCTTAGTTTTCATGCCCTCTTCATTTATGTAGCTGTGTTTATTTGAAGATGGAGTCTGAAGGTATAACAGTACAGCTCTTTGCAAGATCTGGCCTTTTGGTAGAACCCTGTGAATTAAACATTGCAAGCTGCTGTTTGGCAGTCTTTGTTTTCAAATCATGGACTTAATGCCCCCCAGGGTTTCTTAATTTCCAGTTAATTGTCCATGACATATCCACTGTGACACAAGGCCCCTGGAATAGGTGTAGCTGGCGAATAAGCGTGGCTGCCTCGTAGTCCACTCCAAGGCCACCCGTGACGAATGCTGGCAGATTGTGCCTGACAGCTATTAATAGGCCCAAACAAGAGACAGGACTGTTTAAGCTGGAGATCTGCGTTAGGGAGAAAGTCATCGAGCAAAATATAGAGTCTGCTCTCTCTGCCTTAAAAAAAACAGAGAGCCTGGCGGATGACTGTCTCGAGGATCCCTCCACCTCCAGCCTGAGATAGCGCTGCATCACCCATCCTTTCACTGAGCTGGCAATCACAGACCCTTTATAATCCCTCCATATTTCTTACATCAATCATGCCCACCCAAGAAATTTCACCTGCACCCGAATCGCCCATGCCCCTTCCCCCTTGCCCACCACATCAAACTTAAATTCATTCCATCACCAGACGCACATACTTCAAATTTTCCCAAAGTAAACAAACGCGATTCCTCTTAACTTCAATGTTCTTATTATTCTGTTTGGCTGACAGGAGACGTTTCTTTGGCGAAAGCTTGTTATTTCTTTAAAAGAAGCAACTGAAATTAATCTCAAACATCCAGAGCGCTCACTGAGCTTCTAAGCAAGTCTGCTCAAACTGGGGACACCTAGAGGACAGGAGGCCCAATCGAGTCCTCAGGCTTCAGACTTTGTTCAATTTCCTGTTAATGATTTTCTTCACTAATGTACTTTAGAAGCTGCGTTCAGTGTGGACTCTGGACCCAGACTACATTCCTCCTGGGGGGATCGGTGTGTAGCTCAGTGAGTTAGAATGCTATGCTTATGTTTGGAAGGTTATAGGTTCAGATTCCAAGGTCAGCAGAGTGATAAGCAAGACCTTTATCCCCACAACTGGCTGCCCCCATTTTCTCAATTATGTGTTACTTTGAAAAAAAAAAATCTGCTAAGTAAATAAAATGTAGACTGAGCATGTAAAGACACAGCCAATCATCCATCCCAGGGCAGCCCCTAAGCAGATTTTGGGATGTTTATCCATCTATGAGAGAGCGTCCAAGTATCTTCCAGCCATTTTCATGATTTTATGTCCTCTGTGAAAGTTTTTTTCTTCAAAATTGGTGCATGATGGATAAACCTGCAGCAACAAATGCCTTGGGGTTCGTGGAACTAAAGCCACTTGCATACTGAGAAAGTGCTGAAAAGAATAAACAGATACATACAGATATTTCAGTTTCTTGAACTCCCAGAAATACAGCCGCTAGTTTGTCCATTTGTTTCATTTTTAAGGACTTGCTAGGATCAGAACCTTTAGTTTGTTTAGTCTTTTCCGCATATGAAATAAACACTTAAGCTGGAACAATGAAAATTATATTAGTGCCCCGAGATGTATTTCCGGTAAAGTTTATGCCCAAAGTGATGTATGAACACGCAGCCAGGCTCTGTTTCCTGTCACACTGATGCCTCGTTTCCACCAATACTGAGCCGGTGCTGGTGCCGGGCTGGTTCTCACTTGGTGCCCTTTAAGAACCTGCCAGCAGTGGTGATATTACACAAAAATATATCGGTTTTAGATAAAATTTTCTGGGTATGTGGAAGGTTTGGACGCAATATCCCATCATCCCACTTTCACTGACATTGGAGTTATTCTGAGACCAGTTTTCTATTAATCATTTTGTTCTGGTCCAGGGCCAGTGTTTTTGCTGTGGAAACACATGGAACTAGTTCTGGATTGGGGTAAAAGTCCGGCACCGGCTCTGACACCACTGTGGTGGGGTGGAGGGTCTTTTTTATGGAGGTTCAGGAAGTCCATCCTGCACTTGTGGGTGAGATCAAGCTCTAATTGTAGAGCAGAGTTCGGGAAGCCTTCAGAGCAGTTAGTGACTCGCTGAGTCACCCAGAATCCGTCCGAGGTTCACCGAAGGGGGCATAATCCACCTCCGAATCAGGAGGAGAGTTTGGAGAGTCATCAACACTTCGGTTAGTGCCATTGCAATTTGCCTTGTCGGGAAGCTAAGATGGGTGTTGAAAAATATGTAAGCGGTGGGTAAAACAATAAAATATCTTTTGAATAAAAGTGCACTGAATGAGAAAATGATGTTCATGAGGTCAAGAATGACCTATGAGAGGCTGGATCATCCAGACCTCTTCTGAGATCGGGCCAAATTGTGAGGGGTGGGGCTAGCTGGAGCCCATCCCATCAGCACACGGCAAAGGCACTCTGGCCTCCCTCCAGTGCCCAAGGAGCTAATGGCTTGTTCATGGTGTTATCAGCATGACCAACACTAGCATAGAAATTAGTAATTCACCTGTGGAGACCCACCTCAGGACAGAACAAATGGTCAAACCGGATGCCTTCTTGGACCCACTGCTGCCAAATTTGTGGAGATTAACCTCCAGTTCACACTGCATCTGGTGTTCATTCAAGATAAAACTCACTAACACCGAAAGCCAAACAGGCAGATTAACTGCTCTAACTGCCCAATTAAATGAATGGCTTAAGACTGCACTCCCCCCCCCATGTAATTTCAAATTCAGCCTTAGATCCCCATCTTAAGTCTTTAGTGCTGTATAATCAAACCCTTCATCTGCAGAAGGCAAACACTGATGTCTATGATCCTCAGCTTTGTCCATGGTCGTTAACGTTCTGCTGTGATATGTGGACACCCCCAGCTTGTCGTTTAACGGACATTCTGCTTTGCACACATATCGTTATTTACTGCGGCAGAGAACCTGCTGATGGCGTCTGCCTGGTTCAAAGTCAGATATTCTCTGTTATACTTTGCATGGATGATGGGAGTTTGGCTTTCAGCTGATCTAGTGGAGACAAAAATATGTTAACGGCTAACAAACCGAGTTTTTAAGCAAATAAGCATATTTAATCATTATAATTATAACTGAAAGTGTTTAAAGGGGAATTTCATATACAGCATAATATATAAAAAAAAAAGTTTAGCTTTAGCTTGAGTGGAACTTTGACACCAAACTACAGCTGCTGATTGGCTCAAAATGCTCGCCCCCCCGTCCTTCAGCAGCCAGCTAAAAACAGCCCACTGGGCACCTGGCGGCCGTTAACATGCAGAAGGCTTGGGAACACCGGGCTCAAATGCCAAAGCCCGCAGGAACGGGGCTAATATTAGCCATATATGTTAGCAGTCCATTCATTAAAAACCCTTTTTTTAGAGGCGAGAGCAAGTCTAACATTAGCAACGTATACTAGCAGCTAATCCACTGGACCTGTGTTATTTTCTTGGAAAGAATATGACTCAAAATAGTGATGCACACCAGTTTTATAGCTAAAAGGCTGGGGATAATGTTAGCGACACTGGCTAGTAACTAATTAAAAAGAATAACTCATTGCTTGTGAGGGGAGGCTGGGACAGAAGCTATTACATCATAGTATTTTATCTTAATCTTAATGAACCATGAAGCAGGTGGTGGATGTTACCAGTTTAGTTTGCCGGAAAAACACAAACCAGTGTTATATGGCATGCATCCTTCGCATACCTAAAGCTAATATTGCAGGGCTCATTGGCCAACTTTACGATCTGGACTTGCAACCGAGCCACACTGTGAAAACGATGCTGGGTTCCTGGGACAGTGTGACAGCGCTCAGGCCTTCTGATGCTTATGTCAGCTTGGACAGAGCCTGGGCCCAACCTGCAATGCCACCACAGGCCACAGGCAACTCAGTAGTTGGCCTCAATAAGTTGAAGCGTTGCTGAAGTCAATCACGGTTCTCTGCTGCCAAAAAGCTCCAAGTAACAGTATGAAGACCATGGTATTGGTCTTTTTATTACATAAACTACACAAATCATTCAGCAGGTGGCGTATTGGCCAGGGTACTAGACTTGATAGAACAATCTTGGGTGGAGGGCTCAGTAGGGACCAGGGGCACTGAAGTAACGGTGTTGAGAGGCATTTCTAATGTGTCTTTGATGTCTTTAGCAGGCAGGTATTCAGGTATATAAATGGGTCACTGCTTCTGCCAGGCAGAGGAGTAGTAATGCTATGTTCCAACATCTGATCGGGAGATTGTATGTCCTTTTCTGGTTGAGCCATGGGGTAAATGCATCAGTCCCACCCCCAGCGGACATCAAAACTGCCCTGACACTGAGACATGCCTAGTAGAGCAGGGCTGTGCCTCTGAGACCAGGCTGGGGGGGTGGGGGCCAACATACCCCGGCAAGCAAATGCCATCATCGCTGGTGCGCTACCTCGTTGGGATTCTGAGGTGACGTCATACGGCGAGCATCCGCAGGCCCGGCCCGGGATCGCATTCCTCTCACCATGAGCATCATAACACGACCCCTACTTATTTTCTCTTGGCTCCTTTTTCATCTTGATACCAGCACATGATGAGGTAATCCGTGATGAAGTAAACATGAAAATGGTGGCCTGCAAAGGTCCCCGCCCAGTGTAGCAGAAACACGGTTGATATTCATGCCTATGCTGTTTTCAGGGATACCTGCTAACAATCTCCAATTTAAACAGTCACGATCTATTTTTTTTTTTAATTAAACCCAAATCACTTCTGGTATCGATGGAAATTGGCAGTAGTGTGCAGGGACTGCATCAGGGTTAACAAGGGCGTTTCGTGCCTGGACAATCAGTGGTATATTATTCCCAAAGTCAGAAACAATAAGACATAAATGTTAATATTTTTTGAGCTGTTACTGATTTCTGTATTTAATTTCTAATTCATATTTTAATTAACTCTTTTGTCTCATGTCAATTTTTCCTCTGCGGCTGCAATGATTCAGCTTAATATTTAAAACTGATTGCGGGAGGTTTGAAAGGATTTCTTAGGCACAGTTAATTGGAAATGTGTCAGTTCTCTTGGGAGTACTGCAGGGGGCCCTGTTCCAGCTATGAAAAGTGCCATTAAATACTTAATATGAGCTTTATGTACTCAGTCCTCCATATAAAACATCTTCGTATCAATTGAAGGGAATTTTCTCGCAATAATCTGTTTGCAAATTGGCTTTTATGTTATTGTTTCAGCCTCGGAATCCAGCAGGTGATGATTTTTCGCGTGATGATTCCACCACACGCATGAATTGCAGACGTTCTCACTTTGTCTGCTGCTGATGCTGCTAGGGCCTGTTTGCAGGAACATTTAAAACCGACCGAACACACCAAGACACTTCTTCTCGTCAGTGACCATCGCCATTAAACTCTGTCCTTCCTGGCCCATGTTGCTATATGCTTATCCAATTTATCCCTGTAAACTTCAATAATTGACGAATTGTAACTCTAGTGCACAAATCGCACGAAGCCATCGAGCCACTAACCACACCCACACATGGGATGTCTATGCCTTTAACACGTTGAATGGACTCATAGTGTTACCATCATCTTACATAACCATGCTCTTTTTGGCCTAACCCTAACTCTAACAGGTTCCCTCATTTGGACTGTACCACTATATCTTAGTGGTAAACGCCACTTCATTTAGTTTGGACTGTACCACAATATCTCAGTGGTGGGTACCACTTTATTTAGTTTCACTTTGGGAGTTATACAAAACATTGGCTCGAAAAAGAATCTTAAGTCTTTTTAGCCCTAGCTGTTATTCAGTCAGAAGAGTTGCGCAGGAGATACATTTTATGAAATCATTTCATGAAGTCCGATCATCGCCTGAGAAATGAGTCTTTTCAGGCATCGCAACCATTGGTCGATATTTTAATGATCTGGCCTGATTTGACTGGTGCAACATCACCGATCTGACATCTGAATATTGTCAAATTGGCACTCAAGTTAAAAATGGCCACTACTTTAAAAATATGTCTGTTTTATTCCTACTGTCTTTAATGTTTCAGATCTGCTTGTTTTGGTATTTCCACATCTTTTGTGACAATTCTGTGATTGAATTAAATGAATTGGATCAGCTTTTTTTACCAAAGCATTAACGGCGACTCGCATGAACCCAGCCTGCTCTGCTTAGGCTTCAGGCTAATTTCTGCTTTTTTTGTGGAAACGGTCCAGGTCATTAAAACCAGGCAGCCATGCACTTCCAGCAAACCCACAGTGCTACTGCGTCGTCACACAAGCTTAGGGTGTTTGAATTTTTAAAATCACTGGAGCAAGTCCTGACCAAATGGCCCCTATTACCACAGTATGTCTTGCAACAGCAACCCGACGACCCACCGAGGGGCAGGAGTGCGGATGTGCATGGGGCTCTTACCCGGGAGATGGTGAGGGGCATGTTGAAGTCCTTGCCCCCCTGCAGACGGAAGCCCCACGGGGCCGGGCCGGGGAGGGTCACGCTGTAATTGCTCATCTTCTTTCAAAAAAAAAAAAAAAAAAAAAAAAAAAAACTTGAGTCTTCGTAGGTTCTGCTCCCTGATCCAGGTTTCTTTCCGACCCTGATGAGGGGGGGGGAAAAGACAGGGGAATGGAGGAGTCACAGGAAGATGAGACAGGATACCATGGGACAAACAGTGAGAGGTACAAGGCGAGAGGGTAAATGGCAGCAACCTCGGAAATGCAGATTGGCTGAGGTTACAGACCAAAAATAAAAGAAAACGATGCCCTGGCACCTTGCGACCCCGTACCCGAATCCTCTACAGAATCACGCGAAATCACACAGGTAAGACAGAAATGCATTAAAAGCCAAAAGAAGAGAGATCTTGCCTGATCGCCGGGCTGGAGGGACAGTCTAAGAATAGCCCCCCTGTTCAGAAAGCGATAGCGCTGGAGACCTGCTGCTCCTTATAAGGCCTGTAAGGGGATATGCAGTATGCCAAGCCTCCATGATTCACATAGCTAATATAGCCTCTTCTTAGGCTAACAGATTTTTCTATTCTAACTCCCCAAGGTACCAGCGAGCCCCTTTTCGCACAGAGCCCAGGCAGGCCTGAGAAAATGACCGGGGCTGGGGGGGGGAGGGGGGGTCGCCCGGGGCCAGGTGAAGCTCGTTTGGTCTCCTAGGTGAGTTTCACCACCAGTGCCCTGCAGTTCAATGCTCATCATGGAAGACAAAGTGAACTGGGCTGGCCAATTCGGAGTTGGGCCAAAAATCACATAGCTGTTCTGTGCCAGCACCACAAAGACCACAGGTTCTCCTTGGAGAGCGAGCAAGCTGGTGCCCCTCACAGGCTGGTGCCCCTCACAGGCTGGTGCCCCTCACAGGCTGGTGCCCCTCACAGGCTGGTGCCCCTCACAGGCTGGTATCTATGTTGCCCTTGTGGCTTGACTGACCCTGGGTTGACTAACCTTTTATTAACTAATGTTTCTGGATGTCTGTGTCAGTGGAAGCAGCATAAATGGTGAGCGTGAGCCCCGCCACCCCCCCCCCCCCCCCCCCAAAAACGGACAGGAGCACCAGTGCGTCACCTGAGGGTCACATCACACTATTGTTAGTTACATAACAATCCCGGCGATCAGGTGACACCACGTGCATTTACACAGCGGTAAGCTAATGATCACATTACATTATCTAATGTTATGTTATGTTAGTTTGAATAATGTAACAGTCACCTGTGTGCCCACAAGAATGAATGAGAGGGCTTAGTTACCCTGAATTTCTCTGCTGAAACGTCTCACACAGGAGTGAACAGATGTGACTAAATAAATCAAGTGTGAGAATGCGACACCGTAACAGATTTTAATGATTCCAAAGTAATAGTCTACATACCATGAATGAAGTCACATTTATGGGTAACAGAGGGATATAACTCTTAGCTCTTTCAGCCTCGAAAAGCCTCCCGACACTCAGGATATTCTCTCCTTTACACACGGTTATGCAAAAAGGAGGCATGTTGGTCTCATACTGCAACACTGAAGGGCATCAAGTTCATCTGGGTTGGTTAAACTGAGCAGACCAAAATAAAAATACATATTAAATAGTATGTGATGGATCAGAATGCTTTGCCCCCACCCAAAAAAAAAAAAAAGACAGGCAAGACCCTCAGCCTTGGATACTTATTCTCTGCTTTGGATCTTGGTGGGACTGTGATTATCCATTAAAGAATGAAAGAAAACTATACGATCATGTAATCATGTGATCAGCCCTCTGTCACCAAATCCCAGGGCGACGGGGGGGGGGGGGGGGGGCAGCTCAAAAATAAACACACTGGAGATATTTTGATCTCAGAGGATCTGGCATGGCCTCATGACGACATCACCCTCGTCAAGAGGCCTTCCTGGGGCTGGGGCTCTTCTCCAAGGGCGGGACAGCCCAATGCCCCCCAATGCCCCCCAATGCCCCCCAATGCCCCCCAATGCCCCCCAGAGCAGGTGTGCCCAGGTGTGGCGCCGACTGTACTTCCTGATGTAAATGTCTGTAACTTCTTTAATGAAAATTGTTTTTCTGTTTTCTTATAGTGGCCATGTATAATGTCATCATCCTCATCATCATCATCATCATTGTCATCATCATCAACATCATTATCAGTCATCATCCTCATCATCGTCATCAACATCATTATCAGTCATCATCATCGTTCTTTTCCCATTGCTTTTCCTAGTGTTGCTTGTGGCTGCTTACCATGTAACATACCAGGTAAATTTATGAAATCTTAATTCAGGCTACATTCCCCTTTGTAGTTTAGATATTACAAGACTAATGATTATCAATGCTGGTGAGAACATTTGAAACTTTCTGGAACAGTCTATGGAAATTCACTCCAGCACTCTTGCACACTCATCGTTGTTCGTATGTCAACTAAACTCAAAGCACTTGCCAAACATTTGATAATGAGACATTCTCCATTCCTCATTCTGAGCTGCCGCCTTGCCCACCCCCCCCCCCCCCCCCATTAAATGGTACGGTCCAGCCACACTCCAGTGGCTGGGGTCATAAATACATGGAAATGGGGTGACATCAAAAATAAAAATGCCAGCACATGCAGCAGGCGAGCTGCCTACATGCACCCAACACTCACGTGGAAAATATGCAGGGCTATCTATTGTGTCCCCCCCCCCCCCCACCTCAATGAGAGAGAGATAAACTTGGATGAAAGGAGACGCCACTTACCGACAATTGGCAGGGCGAGGGGCACATCACAGCAGACACGAGATGCATCGATAGAAAAACACACAGAATAGGAGGCTGACTCTCAGGAGCTGTCAGCCTGCTCATTCGTCATCATTTGTGCTGTGCACAGCCAAGTTAAAGCACTCACAATTACAATGAGCAGATACTAAGTCCAAAGTGGCGTACAGGCGAGATAGACAGTAAGCATGCAGCTGTAGGCTGGCTATAAATACGGCCAGCGTGAGCTTCCAGTGAATGACCAGTAAGTAGTGCAGGTTAGTACTGGAGCAGGAGCTAAAGACCAGGCAGCTAAACTGTACTTACACCGATACCACACAGAGAGGACAAAAACCTGATTTAGCGTTTCTCTGGAGCTGGGAGCGAAGTTATGTTTAATGGAAGCGGGCAGATTGCTAGACAGTTGTCACTGCAGTCACTGCCTTTGGGTATAGAGTATGTGCAGTGAGAGTCAGACATGGCAGGGACCTCGTTTACCAGGGTAACATGTCGGTACCCTCACAGAGCTGAGTCAAAATGACACGGGGTCGGGACAGACAGAGATACTGTAGATGGAAGGTTCCGGAGAGATGGTTTGCTGGGACTGGGTGGAGATGGAGAATTTACAGCAGCTCATTGCTGACTTTATTATTATATACAGCAAGCAAGACCTTTCAGTTTCATTTCAGAAATAGCCCCACGTTTGCCTGTGTGCATGTATAGCAGCTTTCTGCTGTCTTGACCTTTGACCTCTGTCCACTTCCCCTCTGACCTGCACATTGCCATCGGCGTTTCCCCTTAAGGCTCCTAAGTAGGGAGCATTAGCAAGAAAAATACACAGTGTGACTTCTTGGTAATAAGCCAGCATGGAGCTTAGGGGTCTTGCAGGGTCTTATGTGACAGTCTCTCCCAAACGGCTGGTGCCGCAGTGGGCGTTTCTGCTGTGCGCTCGTGTGTCAGTCCTGTAACAGAAATCCAGCAAAGCCCCCCTCTTGCCCCCTTCCGGCCACACGTCCCAAATGCCGCCGCCCTCAGGGACCAGGGGCCGTGCTGGTTTTCATGCAGCCTCAGCTGCTGGTCGATCGGTCGAGGTGATTGTTTGGAAGCTTAATCTCAGGTTTTATCTGACCCTCATAAAAATCGGAGCCTTGGGAGACACGGTCTGTCCCACTTCATGAGGGCTTGTTAACCCGAACCCAGCCAATTCAATGTTACTCATAGCACCTCCTGCAGGGCTGCGGTGGTATATACAATAAGAGTTTAATGCTCAGATTCAATTATTCCTAATGGAACTGACCTTAAAATTTACTATTAGTATATAATTAGCAGTCAGCTATGCTAACAGATTAAAGCAGGCGGAATGAGAAGTTTTACAGCGTTGTCATTATCAGTCCTTAAATTAAAAAATATTTTTAAAAACTTTATAGGAGATATTACATCAGTTGCTGAGCAGGCGGGACTTACATCATGTCCCGGTGTGATTTGTATGGATCTGGCCCATGTGCGTCAGCGCTGCTGTTACTCTCAGCCAATCACGTCACTGCCAGTCATGGACATTCAATTTAAACGTAAACAAAATGGCACACAGAAACAGAAATGATTCTACTACAAAATTCTTAATATTCAGCGCATTTATACTACAGACGCTCCTCTACTTACGAACAAGATACATTCCGAACGGCCGTTTGCAACTTGAAATGTTCGTAAGTCGTTATTCAACATCATTTTAAGGGCATACAGAAGTACAAAGACGTAGCATGCTGTGAGTACGCACGCTACGCTGCAGCGCGGCAGGAGTAGCGGCCAGAAGTCGTACTGGGCAGAATTGGCGCTCAGAAAAAAAAACTGATGTTGCGGACAGGAAACGGGAGCCCAATGATCACAATTTGTACATACAGTCCTCTCCGTTCGTATGTCTGAAAGTTCGTAAGTAGAGGAGCGTCTGTATACACGCTGCTTGAGGCCTTTCCTGTCAGAAGCCTCCTTTATTAATAACCAAATCCTTTATATATTACATTTTAAAGTCCCGACAGCCGGCTGCATTAAATTGGAAATTCGGTAAATAGCATTAATAAGTACAACTGAGAAAAAGGTCACTGTATTAAAAAAATACACTAATGCAAACCACTGTCTTGCAGGGAACAGTGCATCCTTAAGGAGTAGCAGCGATAAGTGACTCCCCATATACGTATGCTTCTGCATTAGTAAATCGATGTATCTTTTTGGGGCTCTTTGGCTGAGGTAAGAAGGAGAGCTGCTGGTATAAATCCCTCATTGAGACACAAGTGATGCCATAGTAACAGAGCACACCGGTAACCAAGGTAACAACACCATGATGAAGCACGCCGTCCATTGGGGATTGACGCCTGTTTGCCATTTACACAAAAATGAGTGAAATTCAAAACTAAGTTTTAAAATCAGCAGAAATTTACAGGAAAATGAAATGCCAGGACAGTTGGTAGTTTGTTGTGTTTTTTTTCTGGGATCTGATTGGCCACAAACTCACCAGTAAGAGGTACCCATAAGGATGGGAGAAGCCAATGAGATACTCTGATTTGTAAGTATTCAACTTTACCTTCTTAATTTCTTTGGCAAATATGGAGGCAAATACAAATGACGACGGTCAGAGGTGATGCTCATTGGCTGGCCTTGCGGCACCAATATGTAATTTCTGCACAAAGGATTGTGGGTAACCACTGGGGTCATGACCCCTGAGAATATGAGCAGTGTGCGCTACAGGGAGCACCCTGAGTTGGGTTGGGTAGATCGAGACCTTGGCGCAGCTGGGATGGTGTTGATTGAAGTGCTTCTTGGTTTCATGGGATAGTTAATGAACAGCCAAGCTGTTGATTGATCGATTTATTTATTTATTTCTTTATTTACATAACGTTAAATAGCAATTCTTGTCATTTGAGTTTTCGAAAAGCTGCTTATAGGATCTAAAGACAGACTATGTCCTCCAAACAGCCGTCGTTCCTGGGGGTGCCACCCGTCACGCCCCAGGTCCCCCTCTGACGTTGGGTCCATGCCTGAGAAGAGCAACATCTGCCCACATCGATTCGCACAGGACAACAAAGAAAACTGTTTGTCACAATCACGACATGTTAAAAACACCATAAAAGGCAACTAACACATGTATTTGTCAAAGAGCAGGCTGCGGACAAAGCTAAGATGACAACACTGACTGGGGCAAACGCAGGACTTTATAACTAAGCACACGTCAGACAGTTAGGGCTGCTGTCTCCCGTTATATACAGAACATTCCAACATCGGTCATAAAACTACTGCATGCCTACACATTTGTAATTCCAGGGATCACATTTCTAAAGCGACAGCAAAGAATAAAATATTTCAAATAAATAAAGTTTTCCATTTCAAATAATGATCTGCGTGTGTTGCCTGATGCTTTAATGGGGAAAGTGGACCATTCCAACACCATGTCATTAAGGGGGGAAAGTGGATCATTCCAACACCATGTCATTAAGGGGGGAAAGTGGACCATTCCAACACCATGTCATTAAGGGGGGAAAGTGGACCATTCCAACACTATGTCATTAAGGGGGGAAAGTGGACCATTCCAACATCATGTCATTAAGGGGGGAAAGTGGATCATTCCAACACTATGTCATTAAGGGGGGAAAGTGGGTCATTCCAGCACCTTGTCATTAAGGGGGGAAAGTGGATCATTCCAACAGTGTCAGCAGCAATGGCAACCATGCGTGTAAAAGTGGTGCTTAAGTTTCCATCATCACAGGTTGCTCGAGGTTGAGGGAGGGACATGAACAGGATGAGCACCTTTTCAGACCTGTGCTGTTACTTCACAGAGAAAGGTGTACACTGTTTACAGCCCTTAAAAACACTTTTATGGGAAAGATGCATAAATTAACACGACTAGTTGGAGAAATAGTGAACAAAAAGTTAGATGCTGTTCTTTGGCTGGGAGGGGGGGACTGGGTCTAAGTGAGGGCTGGACTTGGAGATGGCCGGACCACCTGACCCGGGAAGGGCGTGGCTGGACTCTGACGTGACGAAGATGCTGGGGATGCGATCAACAGCTGCCTTAAATCCCGCCCCTTCCTGTACGACACCGGCCTATTGACATCAACAGGAAGAGAAAAGAGACTCAATCACAGACATTACTGGCACAGAAGGAGGGTCATTTATCAAGGTGCCATTCAGCTGATGCTGCCATAGCAACACAGGAAGTTCTCCTTCAAGCTGTGAAAAGCACTCAGACAGCTGAGAGTGACAAGGAGGAGCTGGGAAGCAAGATGGCCTGCGGAGGCAGAAGCCTGTGATTCGTCAGTGGCATGTGTTCAGTAATTAATTGTCTAGATTAAAAAAGTCAAGCAAACATGCAGAGTGAATGCAGAACATGCAAATGATGAGCATTACAGAGCACATGAGCTGGTAGGGACACAACGTGCAGAAGATTACAAACTGAACTGAGAAGATATGATTGATCTGCATCGTTCAAGATGTCAAGGCAGAAAACTGCAAACAGACCGATTTACAGAGATTGCTTTCATATGCATAACTGAGCACATTCGCTGCTCACAGACAAAGTAATTTAAGCTTTTGATGCAGAGTTCTACACCACGAGAGCTCAGCTGTCACCACGCAGCATGACACAGGCAGGGGGAAAAGCGACGATCCACTTTGGGGTGCCAGTAAACAAAGGGGTTCATTAGGGTAACTTAAAACCAGGAAGATGCAAAATAAAGAGACGACAATGAGTGGAAAGAAAAGCCAAACGGGAAAACAAATAACTACTGAGACCAGAGAAACACACATTCTGACACAATGACCAACTGCAGAACTGACCTAAGGCGGGAACTTATAGGCACAAAGCAAACCGGGTTAGGAAGCCGCAGAAGAGACGCGGAACGATGAACCAATCAGGGAGGGAGCAGGACAACGAGCCATCAGGTGGAATAATCATGAGGCACTGGGAAATGGGGGGGGGGGGGTCTAATAAATTTAATCATGGAACCAAGAGACCAACAGGGAAACTAAGAAACAGAATCAAATGCTAAGAATATAACAGACAATAGGGGGCGGCATGGTGGTGCAGTGGTTAGCACTGTTGTCTCACACCTCTGGGACCCGGGTTCGAGTCTCCGCCTGGGTCACGTGTGTGGAGTTTGCATGTTCTCCCCTTGTCGTCGTGGGGTTTCCTCCGGGTACTCCGGTTTCCCCCCACGTGAGAGTGAGAGTGAGAGTGAATGGTGTGTGAGTGTGCCCTGCAACCCTGCAGGTTGTTCCCTGCCTCGTGCCCATTGCTTCCAGGATAGGCTCCGGACCCCCACGACCCACGGACCTGCTGGCCAGTTTGTAAAGTTCGCAAAGGGTGGCTTCATTACAGACCCTGACACTCAGTAGCCTGACCAGTGTCACCTGCACAACCACACCAATGAGGAGGAGCACTGAGGGTCATGTGGGACAGGAGAGGCTCCCTGATTGGCCAGTGTACTGGAAAAGACTAATGACCAGCCAGTAAATAGGACATGCTAGGGACACCGCCCACCACGGCGAAACAAACTTTGGGGATGCAGAGACTTATTCGCACTCCTTCCGCCAGTCCCTCGGCCTCTTCATCACCCCATCCCTTCGCCGCTCCATCCATTTTGTCCCTATTTAACTGTAACAGGACCAGTATGTTTGCCCCTCCTGCATGGCTTGAGACAGACCGAAGCTCTATGTCTCAGGTTAATCCTGTGCCGGACAGAGGACGAGCTGGTACCTGAGCAGTGAAAGCGGCATGGGAGGCGGCCATGGGAGGCGGCCATGGGAGGCGGCCATGGGAGGCGGCCACACTGCTTACCTTAAGCGCATAACGTGTCCTGGCTGCTAATGTCAGACACATGAAATAGCTCTACAGTTAAAGTCTATCCCTATAAATAAAATTACTCAATCTACAACTACAACATATAAAAACTGAATAGAAATATATCTTAAAAATAAAAAATTAAACCACACACTAGCTAAACGTAATTTCGATCCAAAACTGAAAATAATATAAAAATAAGAACTAAACCAAAAAATAAAAAACTACAATAATACCGTTTTACGCAAACTGCTACGTGCAGATTGGTGACTTTTGTGCCAAGTGATTATTCATTTCAAAATGTTTTGATGGATTGTTACAAAATCATGGTCTAAATATGCTGTTTTCTTAGCTGATGTCATTTGTACATTTGAAGATGAATGAATGAAAGGTGTTTGGTTGATTGGGCATAGCTGGTGCACGGGAAACAACATAGAAGTTAACGTGTAATTTAATGAAATCATTTAGTTGCATATTTGTTAATTGGCTATGATTTATGAATTAACATTTATAGTTTGCAATTACACTCATTATACACTCATTAGGCTCATTATAGTGATTAAAATTAGGAAATGTCGTTTGGAAAAATGTCACCGCAAACGCAGCTCCAGAAATTTCGCTCAATCAGGACTCATAAACACCAAATATAGGCCAGAATCCAATTAGCGGATCATTCATAATCAATTGGGCGTCATCATTCCGGAGCTCGGGAGCTGCTTGAAGTCAAGCTGACATTGATTAGACCTCAAGTGTGGCAGGATTTAGGGGCGATGTGAAGGTCACAGAATGGATGGGGGTCGCACTGTCAAAAACCAATTACCTCCTAGAGCAGCCAGTATATACGTGCATGATGTGCATTATCATTACAATAGTGGTATAAATCTCAGTGCACCCTGGGCTTCCTGTTCTCTGGCCTTCATAACCACCCTTGGTTCACCAGCTACTATGTTGTAGCCTGTGAAGCTCCAGAAGTGTCACTTTTTCATGGCACTGAGAAAGTGGCATGAAAATGAAGAGTGACAGTCTGATAATGGCCCCGGCCAGTGAGGCATGCAGGAGTGCGTCTGTCCTCAAGGGGCCTGTAATGTCAGCTGTGTGCTAAAAACTCAAAATAATCCGCAACAATCCCCGTGGCACACAGCTACCCCTCAGATCCTGAGATAAATGAAACGATCCAATTCCACCTGGTCATCCAGTGTAGCAGTGCTGTCAAGAATGGTGAGAAGTGCTGGGGTTCAAACAGCTAGCGACACTTTACCAAACACCCGAGAATGATGCTAAAGCGCCACTAGTGTTCTATGGCTGCCTTACGGACCCCAAACGCTGACGGCATGATCTAACACTGTCTTAGCATTTTACCTGATGCGTAACAGGACAGAATCATTTAAAGGAATCAAACCAATAAACGTCAGTTGCGTCTCCAAGGGTGTTCAGTAGACGACTCTCTAGACAAACTTGTTTGATCGCTTAGGAAAGATTCAATCACTCAAGTGTCCCTGTGGGAAACTGTGGTGAGAGTCAATCTATATCCAATTACTGAGGAGAACGAGCAGAGTGCATTCCTCCACTGACGGAAACCTCCACAGGAGGCTTACAGTTGGGGGAGAATCTCTGAGTGCAACTGCTCTGAAGGTAATCCACCTGTCACAGCGAGTCCTGGGCCAGCGGCAGTGTCACATCGTCCCCAAGGACTGTCCTTCCCCCCGAGCTTCAAACACAGCATGGCAGTCGGCAGGGCTCCAGTCAGGTGACATCGTTCTGAAGTTCTGGGGCGCCATAAGACGTTTGAAGCGGCACAGAATTAGTTGTTGACAGCATCATGGGAGGGTCTCCTACCTTCTCAAAAACAGTCGAGTCATGGTTCTTGATGGAGCTGGAGTAGTAGATAGGCAGCAACTCAGCGCTGTCCATGGCAATCTGGCTGGACACCTGGCGACTGGCGGGCCCTGAGCCCGGACTGCTGAGGTCGCGTTTGGCATCCGTGTCTGCTGGGGCCTGGGGCATCACGGGCCGGAATAAAAGCCGTCATTGTCAGATTGCTCACTGCCATCGATTAGCCAGAGTGGCCCGGTGGATGGGACGGGGTACCTACGGACTCGTTGTCCAACGCGGAGGAGAGATGGGACTTGATGCTGCGGTGCAGGGGGTTGTTGAGCACCGACGACTGGCTGATGAGCGTGGATCGGCGGGCGGACATGAAGCTGCTGGTGACGAAGCGATCCTGGGCAGGGACACAGAGCAGGACGCCCAGGCAGGGGATGTATCTGGCGAGGGCGGACCTGGCAGCAGATACACCACACAGGTATTCATACCTTCAGCGTAGATCTAGTGTTGATAGAGTTGCAATGAACGGAGGGAGAATAGCTCTACATAGATATAACGCGGCTGCTCTGAATTCAACACAGTGTAACTAGGAACATGGAACACAAAATAAATGCTTTCAGCATGAGTGAAACAGGTCAATGCATCTGACAGTATGACCACCTATCATACTCTGGACCTCAAATCATGGTCCAAAGTGATAAATACCAGGCCTAGGATCATCACTGTACTGGTAACCACTGCCATCAGTAATGACAGGTGACCAGATTGTTTCCCAGAATCATTACCCAGAATTCAATGGCATGACTTGGTGTCAGGAAATCCATAAGCCACAACCAACTTATTGATTTAGATCTAGATTCTGACTTTGTGCAGTGACCCTCAATTAGCAATCACCAGGGTAACTTTACATTAAAGCTGATTGACTCAGGCTTTCAACCAATCAGAAGCTCTCTACAGACAGTGACGGACGCTGCTGAGGAAAGTGGACACCAGGGTATATTTGAATAGACAGCCGAGGGCTCCTGGTGGTCGGCAGAGATGATGCATTTATAAAATACCAGCATGATTCATTCATACAAAAATTCTCCAGTTCTCCAAAAATATTGAAATAGCACAACGAGGTCCCTCCCCTTTTTCCTTATTTTCGTGAGCACGCAGTCGTGTCTCCAGCTCTGGTGATTTTCTGGTGAAAAATGGCAGCCGGTGATCTCAGAGTATGTTGGCTTACTGTCTGCTGACTGAGGCACCACTGCTCAGCTCAGGACTCCCCATCAGCTTAACCCGTCAAACCCCATCCTTTATGAGCATTTTTCTGTCCATTTCTGAGCATTTTTCTATTCATTTTTGATTAATTTTCTGTCCAATTTTGAGTATTTTTCTATCCCTTTGATTTTAGGCCTGTTACATGGTATGTACATGAGTTACCCACATGTGCTTTATGGTTTTTTAAATTACGATCCGCTGGATAAACACAAGCATAACAGATAGTTTTAGAGTCTTCTGCTGAATGTTTATCGCTAAAGGTTTCCCATGGTTGATGAAGTGAAATTTGAGAACGAAACTTCTGTCGGTCAGTTGAAGTCCATCAAGATGAGGGTGGAATATTCTAAGCAACAGACCAGCTCCACGTTGTTGTGTGGGAGGCGTTGCACTTACACGATGGGCACGTTCGACTCTTTTGACATCAAGCATACATATACCAACTTTTGTGAATAAATATTGTGAAAATATCAAGTAATTGTCTCCCCAATAAATAAAATGCTGTGTTTTGTTGTTATTTCTAGTAAAAAATATGCCTCACTGTGCACAGGATTACTCTGGAATACTTTAGCGCACAATGTTGGACGACCGGATCGAGTGATTTCTCTAGATTCCATAGACATGCGATTCGAGTCTATCCAGAGTCACAAGCCTGAGATTAGCGGGAGCGAAAAATCGAGGCATTTCGCGTTTGTCGGGTTCTAAGGGTCAAACCAGGCCCCGTTCACCAGGTCCCGCCTCCTCGGGCCCCTACCTGTACTTGGGGTGCGTGATGGCGTAGATGATGGGGTTGTGGATGGCCGAAGCTTTGGCAATGACGGCAGGCACCGAGTTCATGTACGGCGTAAGCATGTCGGCGTACCTGCGGGGGGAGAGAGGGCGGCTCACCTCACATGCCGTTGTTTATGACACCCAGAACAGTAACTTCATGCAATCCATGGTGCCACTCAGGTCCGCTAGATGGCCACCCAGAGCACCCTCTTCTGGGGGGAGGTGAAGCTTCCCCAGGACTCCACATGGGCTTGGACCAGCGCTGGCTAAATTTCCAGAATCCATAAAAATCCTGCTAAGCTAACATTAGCCATCAGTATCCCATCTATCCCGGTCGACAGTCAATGTCCAGCCTCCTAATAGATGGTCTGGCTCTTAGGGGATAAACTGATTACACTTTGCTGAGCAGATAGGCTGTGTTACTGTGAAATTAATGAGGTTTTTCTTAGTGAAATATGTCCAGAATCCTTTTGATTGCCAGTCACAAGGAATTTGATTTGGTGCAGATGGTAGTGTGACATGTTAAATTAAACATCCAATCAAAACAAAAGCACAAAAAACAAGAAATAGAATAAAAGTAAAAACAGATTGAAACTGAAATAAAAATGTGCAAATAATAAACAAACATATAGAGGTATAAATGATGGTGGGAAAGCAGCTGCAGAGTGAGGATGGTGCAGCATTAGCTGCGAATGTGAGCGTGTCGACGCAATGCAACCTGATCCACCGTGACGCGCAGCCTCACCCCGCAAACGCTGTTAAGGCCACGCAGGAGTACGGAGACCAGGAGACGACGTAGAGCAGGATGAGGATGAGCGCAATCTTAGCCATCTTCCAGTCGCTCTTCATGCGCTGGAACTTCTTCATCGAGTCTTTCTTGCTCTCCTTGTTGATTTCGTTCACGGCCCTGCGAGAAGCACACGCAGGACATGCAGACACGCAGACATGCAGACACATACACGCAGATATGCAGACATGCACACACAGACACACGCAGACATGCAGACACACACACGCAGATATGCAGACATGCACACACAGACACATGCAGACATGTAGACACACGGACATGCAGACACACACATGCAGATTTGCACACATGCACACACAGACACACGCAGACATGCAGACACGTACATGCAGACATGCACACACAGATATGCAGACACACACATGCAGACACACACACGCAGACATGCAGACATGCACACCCAAACACACGCACACACCAAACAAAGTTTACATATTTATACTGATGTGAAACATACAGTACAGAAACATATTGCGTCGCAATGGACAGGGCTGCATATATAACAGTATATATTTACTGAGCTCAGAGATTCCCTCCATGTCACCCTGAAGGTCCTGACGGTTTTCTGAGGCCATTTTTTACATGACGTGACGCAACCAGTAAACTGGTACTTAAATTAACCACACCGGGCTCCCCAATCGACCATCTGTCCAGCTGAGAGCTCGTCCTCGACGCATCTCTCAGCCTGGGGGCCGCAGGCTGACACATCTCGGTTCGGTGGGCAGACACGACGCGCTTCAGTGCTTTATGCTTCGGCCTGACCTTGCCTCATGATCATGTAGCTAATATTGCAGAGTCCGGGTGACAGGGAACATGTCCAGTGTAAATAATCGTCTATAAATCACCTCAGTTACTCGTGTTTGATATATATGTGTGAAATCAAACGGAGCTGCTCCATCAGCCAGAAGTTGGTTGCATTTAGTCCTTCTGTGATGCTTCACAAAGAATTCACAGGGATCAATAATGTTCTGTCTTATGTCATATGATCTCATCTCATACGATGTACCCGATGGGCGGTTTTTAAACATCACTGCGACTCACGTACTTGTTTGTCTCCCGGATGGAGCGGAAGATGAAGGCGTAGCAGTACATGATGATGAAGAGTGGGATGAAGAAGACAAAGATGAAGAGCAGCATGGTGTAGGCCCGCACCGAGGGGGTGAAGGTCATGTAATCCCAGGTGCAGGAGGTCAGCAGGCCCTCTGGGACGTAAGCACCTGACGGGGGGGGTGGGGTGGGAAAGCGTGACATCATTACGGGTGGGGCCAGACTCGTGTCGTACTTCCTTTTGCCCCCCCCCGAGCCAGGCACACTCACTCCAGCCGAAAAAGGGCGGCAGACTCCAGCTCAGGGAGTAGCCCCAGGTGGCGGCGAGGATGAGGAGTGCGCGGCGGTGAGAAAGCAGCCCGATGGAGGCCAGCGGACGCGTGATCACGACGTAGCGGTCCACGGCGATCACCGTGAGCGTGATCATAGAGCAGATCCCGAACAGGGCACCGCAGAAGGCATACAGCTCGCAGACTGGCAGGGAAACAGGCCGCAGGCTCAGCTCACATGGGAGGGAATGCTGTGATACCTTAGATCGCGAATGCCGGCACTGAAATGCGGTAATCCACTTACGAAGGCCTACCTCGTGGTACGGAAGGCCTACCTTATGGTACACATTAAAAGGACAAATGAGCAGGAATAATAGCTGCTCTTAAAAACAGATAAAATAAGATGGACTTCATTGACGCCGGGGGGAAATTCTGGCGCGAACAGCAACAAGATGCATATTGCAGACAAACAAGACATGTAGCGCAAAACAAGACAAAATACAAAGTCAGTGCATATAGTGCAGACTGAGTATAAAAGGTACATAAACAGCACGTCCTAAAAAAGAATATTAAGGAAACAAGTAAATGTCAAAAAATACTGACAAGTTGCCTCTGTAGGCAACCCTGCAAGAAAACACACATCAAAGACAAAGGCTGTATATGTAGAAGAATGCAATTAATCCCAAAGGAAGCAAGACAAATAGCAGGTGAAATCCTAAATAATTAATCATCTGTCCTATACCTTATTATCCTGGTCAGGGTCACAGGGGGACCAGGTAGGGGACACAGCATCTACAAGGCACTGCAGTTGTGTTGTAGGAAGTCCTAACCATGGGCTGGGCTTGACGGGGGGGGGGGGGGGGGCGTGCCGCCAATCCTTACCCTTCTCCCCGAAGATCCACCTCTTATGCATGCTGGCGATGAAGAAGATGGGCGTCTGGGTGACGCACATGAGGAAGTCTGCAACGGCCAGGTTGATGATGAACATGTTGGCCGGTGTCCTGAGACTCCTGCTCCTGTAGATGAATGCAGAAACAGCTAACACACACACACACACACACACACACACATTATTTGGCAACTCCAATTCACTTTAGTATGTTTTTGGACTGTGGGGGGAAATCGGAGTACCTGGAAAAATCCCCATGACAACACGGGGAGAACATGCAAACTCCACACACATGGAGCCATGGTGGACATTAATAAAGGAGCTAATTAAGCGAGGCAGTATGAGGCAGCTGTAGCTTCAGAAGCGCAATGCTGGTCTTTTGGCATTACGACCAGCCAACAGGAGATCCTCTGCCCTCAGGCAGCTTGTAGAGCAAAGCTAAAACTGGCCACTCCGATTAACAACAGGGAGGGCAAATCCAGATCCACAACGGGGTCCCTTGATGAAATGGACAGGAGGAAAAAATGTTTCCTTCTGGTATTTAAAGCCATTTGTTATTCTGGGACAAATATAGTAACTGATGAGAGCGAGCCGTGGAACGGCGAGCCCAGCCTACCTGCAGAAGGCGTACATGACCAGGAAATTCCCCACCATTCCGGTGATCCCCACAGCCAGGATAACTGATCCAATGGTGTAGTGAGCGTGGTCCGGCACGTCCACCGTGGGATAAGGGTGATGGGCCCGGGGCACCGGCACGGCCTGCAAGCAGATGCCTTTCGATGAATGTAGTGTGTAAATCATGAATCTGTAACTCATCCCAAACACAAGGCTACAGTTCCCCAAAGTCATCATGTGAGGATGATGGGTTTTGTGAAGACTGGAGGTCAGAATGAAGACCTTCTTTAAAATGATAAAGAAAGATCACATTGAACTGAACTGTATCCTTTGCTGTCATTGTACCATTACAACCAAACTGAGTATGCGACTCCCAAATAGATTCCAACGGAAATGCAGAATAAAAAAAAAACACAAAAAATACAAATGTAAAATGCATTAACCCCCACGGGCTCGGCTGCCTCTGTACCCAGGAGGACCTCATTAACCCCCATGGGTTCGGCTGCCTCTGCGCCCAGGAGGACCTCATTAACCCCCACGGGCTCCACTGCCTCTGCGCCCAGGAGGACCTCATTAACCCCCACGGGCTCCACTGCCTCTGCGCCCAGGAGGACCTCATTAACCCCCACGGGCTCCACTGCCTCTGCGCCCAGGAGGACCTCATTAACCCCCACGGTATCGGCTGCCTCTGCGGACCGCAGCCTCCGACTCCTGTCCCATTAAGCAGTTGCTGATGGGTGCGTATTTCACTATTTTCACCAGCTGGTGATGCCCTGAATGCTCTTTATAGAGTGTACTGTTAACTCGCAGTTACTCCAGGGACTGGCTGACCCAGTAAATCGATACCCATCACATTTAATGGCAACACCTAGGATGGTCTTGTGATTAAAACACGGAACACTGAACACCTCATGAACACGTAAAGCTTTTTTGCACCCGATATTCCCCCTCTGACCTCAGTGTATGTGTAACGCAGGCTCACTGTGTTGATAGAGGGCGGCTGTCAGCTTTAATAAACACACTCACCACAGCCATATTGGCTCCATTTGATCGGCACTGTGAACTCACTGAGCCCGGTGGGTGAGATGGATCTCTCTGGTGACCAGCCTTCACTTCATCAATCGTACAAGACAGAGGGTCTTAAACCAAGGACCACCAAATAAAAATGACTGGGACCCCCCAATCGCTGATTTCACAAATAACCAAGAACCAAGGAGTGAGGGACGATAGTTGTGTGCAAGGAGAGCATGATGGGATATGGGAAAAGAAGCATTCCAATATACCTGCACTCATACCTGTACAAACGGCAAATAAAAGCATAATAAAAAATCATTTAGCAGTATATCAGCCCAAGTGGACAGGCGAGCCCAGAGAGATGAGCGTGGGTGTCTGACCTGATCTGTGTGCATGAAAGCTCCCATTCCAACTGGGTCTTTCCCAGTTCCTGAATTATGAATAAGAAGAATGTTTTTTTTTCTGAAAGTTACTTCAGTGTCATTCATTATTCAACAACAATTGATTGTTACAATGGAGTTACTTTATATCTGCCTCACACACTGTACAAACAGCTGCTCTTTGTACAGAAACAGCACAAACTGCCTGTGCATTAATAATGGTTTTTAAAATACATATTCACAGCCTGGGATCTTCTCTTCTGTCTTGCATACATGTTTTAAAGGCCATGAAGGAGAGACCTTTTATCCAACAGCTGCTCTTCCACAGCAGAATTTTTCCCCCCCAACAAATAAGAAGATTAAGGAAAATAATCATGTCGCTCTCAGCTTCTGCAATTTAAAATTCACACTGCAAGGGAGACGAAATGAGATTTTTCCAGTGCTTCTTCTAAAGCAGCCATGAAGCCAGAACAGAGAAGCAGCTGGCATCATGACAGCACATAAATAATAAACGATGACCTAAGTGAAAAGCACAGAGGTGACCGTGGGAGGGAGGTTTGACACGACGGTGTCACGACCGGTGTGACCACCGAAACGGCAAAGCTTTAGAAAACCAGCAAGACCTGCAACAACAAAAATCTTGACTTAACATAAACAGCTGCTTAAATTGTGACCTCCCATTACCTGGAAATATGGTGTCTATCTCACTGTGATAAAATCAAAGAGAGAGAGAGAGAGAGAGAGAGAGACAGACAGACAGACAGACAGATAATATAGACAAAAGTGTTGTGACACCTGGCCATTGCATCTACAGGAACTTGTATGGCTTCCCCTTCTAATTCCATAGGCGTCAATATGGAGCTGGTCCCACCTTTTTTAGCTATAACTTCTGCCTTTCTCCTGGGGAGGCTTTTAAAGTGTGTCTGTGGGAATTTTTGCTCATTCATCCAGAAGAGCATTTGTAAGGTCAGGCACTGATGTTGGACGCGAAGACCTGGCTTGCAATCTCCATTCTAGTTCATCCCAAAGGTATTTTATGGGGTTGAGGTCAATGCTCTGTGCTGACCAGTCAAGCCCTTCCATGCTAAATGCACCCAACCATGTCTTTATGGACCTGGCTTTGTGCACCGGGGCACAGTCATGCTGGAACAGAAAGGACCTTCCCCAGACTGTTCCCACAAAGCTAGAAGCATAGACTTGTCCAAAAGGTCCTGGTTTGCTGAAGCATTACGATTCCCTTCACTGGACAGACAAACAGAGAGACAGACATAGACAAATATAGACAGAGACAGTCAGACAGAGAGACAGAGACAAACACAGACAGACAGACAGAGAGAAACACAGACAGACAGACAGACAGAGATAAACACAGACAGAGGGACAGAGATAAACACAGACAGACAGAGACAAACACAGACAGACAGACAGACAGACAGACAGAGACAAACACAGACAGACAGACAGACAGAGATAAACACAGACAGACAGAGACAAACACAGACAGACAGACAGAGACAAACACAGACAGACAGACAGAGACAAACACAGGCAGACAGAGACAAACACAGACAGACAGACAGACAGAGACAAACACAGACAGACAGAGACAAACACAGACAAGGACAGACAGAGATAAACACAGACAGACAGACAGAGACAAACACAGACAGACAGACAGAGACAAACACAGACAAGGACAGAATTCTCTTCAGAACGCAAGACGCTCAGCCACCCAGCCCCGGTTCTTGACATTACGAAGCCGGCATGTCCCATTTTCCGGGCCATCTCCGCTCAGGGATGCTGCCCCTCCATGGTTCTTCAGCAGGAATATGAGAGTCTGAAGGATGTGGGTCCCAGCCTGTTTTTATCTCCCACATGGGTAGCATCGACCCTGGCCAGTAACTGCCAGACAGATACTAGCTATCCCGTGAGTCAGTGCCCATTAGCGAGTAAACTATGAGTAAAGGGAGACCCACACCCCACTGACACACTGTCAGGGTCACAGGCTGACCATCTTCAGGGCAGTGACACCGACCCGAGTAACCTGCCTGCCAACAGTCATCCTTTAAAACAACTTGCATCCTTACCTCACAAATTATTGCAGTTTTTTCCCCCATGGGTTCATTTATAGCTGAATGTCTTTGATACTTCAGGCTATCTTTGATTCACAACGAGGCTACTATCAAAGTTCAAACAGAGGCGGAGACAATGAGCAGAGATTTAAGAGACTGTAATCACGGAGTGTTTGGGTCTCTCACTAAAATGAGAACATTGCCCCCTACTGTCTGTACAGTACCATCACACCCCAAATTCAGCATAATCTCTTGTCATTAAAGTCAATACAATACACTTTATTTTAAACTATCAGTTTGCCGACTGGTGATTATTATTATTTAAAATAAATTATCACATAAAACAAATTCAACTGAAGATAGCGGGTAAAGTGAGGAAATGCAAATACGTTAAAATCAAGTTATTTTTATTCATCCTAAAAAGTTTTCCGTGTCCGGCACTCTTGATGAGGACAGTAATCAAATATCAGTGACGACTAGTGCCCTCAGTCACCGTAACCAATATTAAGATACCAAAAACAATATTGTAATAGACCTAAACGGTCGCGTTAGTATCAAAATAAGTTTTTTTTTTTCCATTAGTAAAATTGGACAGTTTGGTGGGCTGCGCTACATAGCCTACCTGTTGGCATATAATCACACACCAGGAAAAAAGCACTTTAATATAAGCGGTATATTTACTTAAAGCGATCTTTTGATACGTTATCCCCGATCGGTCTGTTTCTGGTCAAGGACATAAGTCAAATTAATCGAAGTAAAATTAATTTCAGTGCACTGTACTGGAAACCAGTATACATGACATACATAACAGTCGTATATGTTATCATTTAAGTTTTATGATTTGCGGCTCGCTCAATAATTTATTTAGAAGGATGAACAGAAAATATTTGTCCCGCTCGTGTAGAAAAGGCGGCTTGTCGCGTCTTTCTGTAGCTCCAGCGAACACCCACCTTTATGAACAGAGATCACACACAACACCGCGGCTCCGCGAATCCAGGCGGACACTCACCGACGGGGAGGGGGGGGGGGGGGGGGGGGGGGCTCCGGAACCACACCAGCTCAAACTTTAAACTGTTGGGGTACAAAGGTCTTCAACCCATCCTCACATCTGCCCTTCAGCAGCATCCGTAAGCACAAATAACCTCACAATTCTGACATAAACACCCACCTGCACAACCTCTACCCCCCCCCCACCCCACACAAAGAGCATCACTCACAGAGGTGGCCGTGGGGGTTAGCTCCACATGCCTGAAGGCACTCTCCGCGCTGTCATTCCAGGCTGGGCCGGCCGGCTGAGTCCCACCGCTAGGGCAGCTGGGGTCCGGTGGGGAGCAGTGGACACCCCCTCGGAGGGGCAGCAGGGTATTCATGCCCCCAGATATCGGGGGAAAAAAAGAACAAAGACAAACGTAGAGAGGGGCTGTGTTCCACCTCAGGCCCCCAGCATCAGCTCAGGTCCTGCTGTCAGAGCGCGAGTCCCCCACCGAGCCGAGGCCTCCCAGTGTGCCTGCCCCCTCCCAACGTGCCTGCCCCTCCAGCATGGCCATTCGGCCATTTATACCCCCAACCCGCACATGCTCCATCCTGGTGTCTCTCCCCCTCTCTCTCTATCGTTCTATCTCTCCCCTTCAACCCATTCAGGTGGAGCTTTGACAATCTGAAGAGATGCAGCAGTGAAAACGCACTGTTAGCTGTTTGTGCTTTAGATTCCCTACTTCTGAGTGTGATCCGAACTAGTGTGATACGAACTAGTGTGATACGAACTAGTGTGATCCGAACTAGTGTGATACGAACTAGTGTGATACGAACTAGTGTGATCCGAACAGGCAGGTCTTGTGCTAAAGTCATGTGACTGGAATTATTCTAAAAACATCGTATTTTCTAGATAGATTAGGGTATCCTGTTCCCTTGTAACAATCCCCCTCCCTTATCTAGTTAATAATCTACTTTTTTCTGGCTATTATGGGCTTGTAATCTGGCAATTTATGGATAAAGTCATGAAAATAATAACAGGCACTACATCCAGATGAAAAAATGAGCTTGTGACCTGTTTCCAAAACAATAATCTGCATAATCAGAACTAGTCTTGCTTGTTTGGCGTAATTAGAGGCGGTGAGGCAGCCGGGCCGTTAGGTAAACGGCGCTGAGTGAAGGACCCTTTGATGTTGCGACTGAAAGCTCATTAAAAACTGTGAATTGGAAACACCAGACAAATAAAGCATGTAATCTTTGACAGATATATAGGAAAGTAAGCAAAGGGCGTCCAAGAGAACAAAACCCTGGGGCGAAATGAGAATGTAGGACAGGGAGCAAAGAGTAGATTTATCAGGAAAAAGAGGCCTTTGTCTGACTGTAAGCAACAGTGAGATCAGCCAGAGAAAGATTTACTCTGTTATTCACTTCCTGCTGGGAAAAGCAGGTGATCTGCTGAAAGCATGACCGAGAAAAGCATATTTCTCAGCTTCCAGCATGTGTGTGTGCTATTGTTTGGTGACCCTGTCATGAGATTGACTGCCTAAGCAGACCCACTATATTGGGGGTCAGGGGTCATCGGGATTGGCGTCCACGTGACCACGCAACGCAAATGCAGAAAAGTAATATTTCACGTGCAGTGAATGTGGTCTACTGATGTCATATTGTCTTCATTAACATGCCATTGTGGTTGGGCTGGGATAGCTAATCATGAGCAAATGAGCGTCAGCATCCTGCTGCTCTGAATGGCTCTTACTCTCCTCTTAAGGTGCAGTATTCACTGGTTTTCCATCTTTAAATTAAGAACGATTTCAGTTAAAGTAAGCATCAGAATGCAGGTAGGCTAAATCCCTCTACAGAGAAAGTTTGCAAGGCTCCGATCTGAGCGTGCAGACCTGTGCATGCATGCGTAAGCTCCATATTCTGCGGAGTATCTGATCTTTGGAATGGGGGGGGGGGGGGGGGGGGAGGCAGCCTGACCATGTCGGCCTGCCCACTTAACATTTGTTGACAGGTCTTCATGAAGGACACCCCAGGTCCACCTTCCTCCAGCTCTTCCCACACCTAGACCCCCTTGTGCATCCAATAATGACTCCTAAGCCTTTATCCAGGCAAATGACATTCCGCAAAAAGACTGTACTGAATACCAACTAGGGTTAGGGAACTACATTTCCCAGCATGCAACGCCCTGCTTGCTTTCAGTGTAACAGGTGTTTGTTATCTGACTAATCTGACTATCTGACTAGTAGGAAGTTACATTGCGAAGATACATATAATAATAGATGTTTTGTTGAGTCCTCTGGGGAAATTGACCTTTTTTTAATACATGCTTGTTGTAGAATAAGTTGCCACCTGTTGGGGCAACCAGGGAGCTGGGGGTTAAGGGTCTTGCTCAGGGACCCGCAGATGTGCTGAGGCTGGGTTTGAACCTGCGACCTTCTGATAACAGGCACGACCCACTGAGCCACACACTGACTGTATTCATGTCTATCTGGGTCTGTGTCCGGTTGTGAGATTGTTCATTGATGTTACCTTCAAGCAGACCATGTATATTCCAGCTTCTTTGTTCTCATTTTGTTCCATTTTTTGGACTTTGCTTTTGCCTGATCATTTGGATTGTTTGCCATGCCTGCTTTGCACTGGAATAGTGCTTGATCCCAATTACCGTTTTGCTTCATTGCCTCTTGGACCCTGGATATTTGGTTGTTGCATAACTTCACTGCTCCTTGGTGTGACAAACCGCTGTCTGCATCCCCAGCATGCAGTCCTCTCCCTTCCACGCCTGACAGTTCTGTCTCGGATATGTCATGAAGTGCCAGCTCTCTTTCGATGGCCTATAGGCCTCTCTGGGATGGGCAGAACAAACCAATTTCCATGCAGTGTAGACATACACCTGTGGGAACAAATGCCTGGTGTGTCACTGCAGGAAGGCATACATCACTGCAGGAAGGCATACATCACTGCAGGAAAGCATACATCACTTCAGGAAGGCATACATCACTGCAGGAAGGCATACATCACTGCAGGAAGGCATACATCTCTGCAGTCAAAGCCTTTGCTAGCTGACAAGAATAATCCTACTGATTGACACCTTGACTACCTGGAGGAGAAAGTGACCAACAAAGTGACCAACAAATACAATTTTTACCAGAATAAACTGATCAAGGATGAAATATTCTGCTTCAAGCATGACGTAGGACCAGCAGCATTCAGCGGCTCTGATATTCTGTCCTGTGAGCTGCTTCAGTCGGTCATCTCGGGAGTCTTGTCCTGCCCAGTCAACAAGCTCATCCTCATAACCCAGTCAGTGGACTCTGCCCTTTGGCTGGGATCATATTGGCTTTCACTGTATCCTGGCCTTCATGACTCTACTGATATTAGACTTTATTATTCTATCGATATTGCTCATTTTCTCGCTATGCTTCATCTTTCCATCGTCATTTCGAATCACGCTCCCGGGTTTTGCGAAGCACCATAAAACTGCTCTGACGAATTGGTGAAAAATGAATACATTGATATTAATGAAAAAACCTAAAGGATCACATGTGATCCTGCCCCCCACCCAACAGAAGTATCCACTTGTAAGCAGCAGGAAAATCTGGTTTTTGCTTCTCCGTTTATGCTGAGTGTTGGTCATTGACGTGACTCAGGCGATCAGCGCGCTCATTACAAGCAGCTGGGTCCTGCCCTGACTCCATGGAGTCAGACACACCTTGCTGTGTCTTGTCCTGTCCTGTATGGGGGACAGAGCAAGAAATGTCCCATCCGCCATGATTACGGGGCTCCCAGGAAACACAAAAGTAAGATGAGGAGTAATAAAAAGGCTAAAGAGGATTTTGTTTGCTCAGGCAGTCACAGGCTCAGTCAGCTGACCAGCAGGCAGGAGGGACTGACGTGTTAAGAAAGATTCAGCATTACTGTGTTTTGGTCTCATCGTTGTAATCTAACGCACAGAATCCCCCCCGCCGGCTAGTTCACTTCTGTTTCTCTGGAATCACAGGACTTTATCCACCTTATCCGTGAAATGCGTTTCCCGTCATTGGCCAGAAGGTCAGGTGCGGAACATTTTTCCTACTGTTTTTGTTGCCGTCTGATGCAAATACCTTTCCAACAGAATTCAGAGAGAATGCATGTCTGCTGTGGGTTATTTCAGTATCATCAGCTACAGGCAAATGCATAATTTCACATTATTTTTGGGTTCCTCGGGCAGATGTTGAGAATGTATAGGATGATGTAAAGGTACAGGTGAGGGCTTTACGCCAAACATCTCCTGCCTCGTTTTCCCCTGATACGTACGTTTGCTATAGCTAAAGCCAAGCTGCTACATTATGATTGCTGAGATTAGGGTTTTTCCCATAGAAATTAATGAAGAGTCCCCATAAAGATAGGAATACAAATGTGTGTGTGTGTGTGTGTGTGTCTGTGTGTTACAGATGTTTTGTTCCTGTTGTTAATAGGAGTGCAGGACACAGAAATGCTCTTCCCTGCAAAATAAATAAACAAACAAACAAATAAATAAATGCTGCCCTGCACAGGAAGGTCTGTTTTTATTCTGTTTTGATCAGGCCTCTGAAATGGCGCCTCCCGTCGATCTCATCGGCGACCATCGAGCTGTGATTGGCCGTGGTGCCTGAGTGGCCTCATTACAGGACAGACACCCACATGACCCTGGGCCAGAGCCTGCAGTGCTGGAGCACATATTGATAATCACCCTGCCTGATGCGGTGACCACAACACTGGCATGTCACCCCCACCTCCCAAACAGCCTCTGTAATTAGGACGCCCGGAGAAGGTGGATCACTGGAAAAATCCGAGCTGCAGAGCACCGCAGGACAGCTCAGCTGCAGGACATCAGAGGTGTCAGCTGGGAATCCTGACGATGTTCAACCTGTCAGTCCAAGGCACATTCAAACCGGACAATATCAATCACTTTTCTGATAGGGGACACTGTGGCCAGCAGGTTAACTTGTGGTCTGTGTGGATCCCAAAGATCCAGTGCAGTGATGGGGGAGACTGTGGCCAGCAGGTTAGCTGGTGGTCTGTGTGGATCCCAAAAATCCAGTGCAGTGATGGGGGACACTGTGGCCAGCAGGTTAACTTGTGGTCTGTGTGGATCCCAAAGATCCAGTGCAGTGATAGGGGACACTGTGGCCAGCAGGTTAGCTGGTGGTCTGTGTGGATCCCAAAGATCCAGTGCAGTGATGGGGGGACACTGTGGGCAGCTGGTTAGCTTGTGGTCTGTGTGGATCCCAAAGATCCAGTGCAGTGATAGGGGACACTGTGGCCAGCAGGTTAGCTGGTGGTCTGTGTGGATCCCAAAGATCCAGTGCAGTGACGGGGAACACTACCCTTTGTAACACTCATGATTGCTGAATCCTGTGGTGCGTTACTGACTCCTGTAGGAAATGTTTTCCGTTAGCTTCTCATCTAGAAGTGAGCGCCTCAGGTCCTTTCGGGGATTAGACTCCATCCACCTCTGATTCTCAGTTAAATGGATTCCAGAGGAGCTGACTGGCTTAAATGAGGAGTTCAGCTTCAGGTTGGCAAAATAAGCGAGTGCCACAAGGAACTAACTCCACCACATGTGGACCTTTTTCTCTCTCTGTAACAACAATGAAGTTATTTCCATCCATCCATCCATCCATCCATTGATCCATCCATCCATCTCCCAACTGCTTATCTAGTCCAGGGTTATGAGGTTATGAGGTCATTTTCATTCAAAGTCAAATTATTGTGATTTATATAATTTTTCAAAATCAGGTAAGAGGTAGAAGTAAGGTTCATTAGCCCTTTTTCCTTTGATGCGATTTGCCTGAAAGCCCAGAACAAAGCAGGTTTGGGCAGAACGTGGAATTACATGCAGAAAAGCCAGACGGCCAGTTCACGCTTCAGAAACATCCATCCATCCATTTTCCAAACCGCTTATCCTATTGGGTTGCGGGGGGTCTGGAGCCTATCCCGGAATCAATGGGCACGAGGCAGGGAACAACCCAGGATGGGGGGCCAGCCCATCGCAGGGCACACTTACACACCATTCACGCACACATGCACACCTATGGGCAATTCAGCAACTCCAATCAGCCTCAGCATGTTTTTGGACTGTGGGGGGAAACCGGAGTATCCGGAGGAAACCCCACGACGACATGGGGAGAACATGCAAACTCCACACACATGTGACCCAGGTGGAGACTTGAACCCGGGTCCCAGAGGTGTGAGGCGACAGTGCTAACCACTGCACCACCATGCCGCCCCGCTTCAGAAACACCAAACAGCAAAAGGTTTCTCAAGTTTGTCAATATCTTTCTAACTGAAGCCTTTGAGTCATGCCCTGCTTTGGGCAGACATCACTTTTCATCAGACTATACAGCTGATCCTCGTATCGCCCGTAAATTTCAGGTAGAGAATCCGTCCCACGGTCAGCAGCTGCTCTCTCTGAATATTTCGGTCACAAGTTTATCTCCTTAACCATGAAGTTACAGGAATAGCAAGAAAACAGACATCAAACTCTGTAACATCATCGATTGTAGGGTTACAATGTAGCATCAATTACGCATAAAAAATATAAGAAATACTGACATCAGACCTTGTCAGAGATGGTTTATGAGAATAACACAAGTTTTTGCTGGAAGTTGAAGAGTAGAAGATAATATTAAACTTTTAAATCGCTGTCATGTTTTACCACACACTACACTGGGATTAAACCTTTCTAGACTTCAAGTTGACGTCATTGAAAATTCAATAAGTTAATGGTTTCTATAATCGCATATTTAGGTCAATTAAAGTATAGAACATATTATTTTCAATATTGTGGATAATTTAATGTGTTTTAGATTCCAGGGCCACGTTATCAGACTCTGACCAAGCATGGAAAGGCTCACCAATAAGGCTAAAGCCATTCAGCCAGGTGCATTCTGGGAGACACCGACAGGCAGCCAATTAGGCGGCAGCTCTCTGGAAATGTGCAAATTTCCCTCTAAAAACGACAGATTATTTTGTGTGGCTTAGTGCACTGTCACAATTTCGTCCAGACATAACAGCGGATTTAATTCACATCATGGAACCTTTGAGTGGTGATTTAGGACGGCAGCATAACACACCGAGATCATCTTAGGCTGCTTCACAGCCTGGCAGCTACAGTAATGAGTAACAGGTGAAAGGTTACCCACCCATGCATGTGACTTGCCTCTTTAAGCAAATGAGTCACCAGCAAAGATTAACCAGTGAAGTCCCTGATTAAACTGGGAATAAATCTGATAATCCTTCAATGGACAAGAATTATGGATTAAACTGTCATTTTAGTCTGTTTTCTGCACATTTTAAAAATGAAAAGCTGAAAACTCCTTCAAATAATTTTATAAATTTCATAAATTGGAAACATGGCTGGCTCTAGCTATAGACGGAATAGGCAGCTCTCTGGGGGGGACTGAATTACCTGTATTGAGGAGGAAGTGAAATAGTCGTGGCTCTTTGTTCGGTAGGACCTCTTACCCTGCACTGTTAGGAAAAACTGATCTGTACCTTGTCTCCGGGGATGTACCCTCAAGGGTCTGCTAGTTACAGCCTAGCCGTAGGTAAATGTGCCTTTTCAGCAGTGGTGGCAGGGTTCCGCTAATCCGCTAACCAGTAATTAGTGAAGCTAACATTTTCGTTAGCGGATTAGCATTCCCGCTAACTTTGAAAACTGTTTGTTTTCTGTTAGTTGGACCAGTTAGCTTCTGCTAAATTTAGTTCCACTAACTCTAAAAAAAAAATTTTTTTTGCAGGTGAAGTGAATAAAGTTTAACAGTCAAAAACCTAAAATAAGCTAAATCAAAGCATATCGTGAAATCACACATATTTGTTCCTGTCGGTTGCAAACACGTCTGCAACAGTATATATGGCAGACTGTTAGCTGATTACGTTAAATGGAAGATGTGATTAGTCGACCCACAGTTACCCACAGGCGCACCTGTGTGCGTGCGCCCTGTGATGGATTTACACCCCATCTTGGGTTGCTTCCTGCTTTGCACCCAGAGCCTTTGGGATCGGCTCCAGACCCCCCTGCTACCTTGAATAGGATAGTTAGAGAAAATGGATGGATGAATTTACCCACGATATGCCACAGCAGGTAATGGAATAAACTAGCAGTACAGTCAAAACAGGCCTGTAGGGTTAGATTACCAGTTTCTAAGGGTGGCCTCTGCCCCAGGATATTGTCAATAATCTTGTCAGCCTCACACACTCAGCCATACTTACATTCACACCCTCACAGTGAGTTTATTATTTAGATTCTGCCTGATATCCTTAAATGTAGAAAGTGAGCAGTATGACCCAGATGGAATCACTAAAAAGCATAGCGCCTTCAGCCGCATTTCACCTGCTGCTGGTGTAATTACTAGACCCCCTGCGTGCTGATCACCGGACATGGCAGGGGTGAAGTTCCTAAGTCAGGCAGGGAGAAGCCCCCCCCCATTAGTCCCCATGCACATTCCTCTTAAATAACTATGGGGGGGTCCAAACCACACATATCTTTTACCTCTCCACCAATTAAGTGTCTTCTTTTTCCAATTTGGGGCAAGCTGTTTTGTCCTGGGTGGGCCGGCGAACACTCAGCTAACAGGGAATTTCTTGGCGTGCAGCTCCACAGGTTTGGACACTGCCCATAATGAGAAGGGTGCTGGTTCAAATCCCACAGTGATTTCATGACATTTAACTCCTAGTTCCTCCAGGGACTGTCTGGTCTTGTTTTCTCAAAAATATGTCACTTTTAGTAAAAAGAGTGTACTAAATAGAAATGTTCTTGCAAAGCCACGTGCTTTTAATCATCAATACTATTACTATTATATATTTGAACAGACCCGGCTTTGGTGAATTCTGGTTTTCTGGTATCTTGTTAAAAACATAGAATCATTAGCAACACGTGATTGTTTTAAAGATGCTTGTATATCCATCCGAGTCTGAAAATGCAAGCTTGATCGAAAATGTTCTTAAACGGCAGAATGATGGTATGATACCTGCTTACAGTGACACCTAGTGGATCCCACAGGATGGTGCGTTTCTCAAACCTTCCCACTTGCATGAGGGTTACTGGTACAGAAATCACTCGACTTAACTGACCCCAGTTTAATGAATTTGTCAATGGACAAAGAGCTAAGGCACTAACCATCAATCACGCTAGCAAAACCGTACATGTGTCATACACACGTCATTCAATCCATAATTACATTTGTGTTCTGTGTTGTGCCGTGTTATTTTTTAGATTTTGTAAACAAATACACTCAGGACAAACTTCGGTGCAATTTCAGAGTGACTCCCAGCCCCCCGTGGGCCGCACCTTTTGGGCTAGACAAGACACAACTCCTCTGAAGAGCTGTGAGTCATTGCCAAGGATGTAGAAGTATTTGCACCTTCACACAGGAAGCTCACAACATGCAGGAATATGTACCTCATATTCCTGCAGAATTTCCATGTGAATTCATATGGACAAACTGTCATTCACTGGCTGATAAACTTCCCCTATAGCTGATGTAGGGAATTTATGTTGTTATTTACCACTGCTGTCACTGCTGAGTCCTTGAGGGTCCAATGCTGGAACCCCCACTGCTCCAGGGACCGCCTGACCCCGCTTTTTCAAAAGAAAGCTCTATGCTTCTTTAGATAAGTGTCTGCCAAACGAAAAAGTAAATATTTTACAGCCCTTTGTATTTAAGTCATCTGGAAATAATGGACATTGTAAAATCACATTATTGTTGTTATCGGAGCTTATTGTTAATCTGTCCATAAGACAAATGAAGCCGGTTACAGGCTCATGACACAACATGCAACGATTCCTCTGTCCTGGCAGCTACCGAAGGAGCCGCAGGACCCGCAACGGCATGGCTCGCTGGCGGCGGACAGGACAGCGCAAAGGAATGTCAGAGAGGTGCCGAGTGAAAGGCGTGCGGAACCAAGAAAGGACTCCTTGGAGTTGTGGTTGCAGCACACTTCTGCTGGAGCACTTTGTAGTAACTTTATTGCAAAAATACAAGTTCCTTCTGCCAGCACAACATTTACAAACTGGGTTAAAGTGGAAATCCCTCAAAGCCCACTTACATTGTCAAGAAATCCATCGTCACACACTGGTCTCATATTTTAAAGGCCGATTGCTGCACATAGACATATGTACACAGTTTCGGAGTTGCAATTTATCAATGTTTGTTATGTTTTAAAAAAAATAATCATAAATCTGAATAATGTCATAAATTCATACATTTCCTTTATGATAAAGGTGCAACGATACATAGGGTGCTGCTTGAAATTTCTTAACCTCTTGTGAGTTACAAAAATAAACCGGAAAATGCAGGTGAAATCTCTCTCTTTGGTTCCATTGTAAAAGTGGGTTTCCAATCCGTTTTCTTGCACTTCAGACAATTAACATCCGTAGTGGGAAACTAAGCTGGACTTATTGTTTCAAATTATTTTCTTTTTTGTCAAATCCAAATAGTAAGCATTGTGAAATGAGTATTGAACAAAGCCATATTAATGCCGGCCTCCTTGTCGGCTCTCTTTCAGAGGTCACAAACATAAACCATGCCAATCTCTTTGCTTCACTTGTTAGCTGTGACAGGAACATAACTCTTAATGACGTTAATGAAAATGACCTGGCCTGCATCTCAGATTAGACAGTTGGGTCAATAGCACAGCTCGCCTGGTGCTTTGTAGGGCTTAAACCTGGTTCTGTGATTGTTTTTTTAACAGATAACCTCTGCATGGCCATAACTCTTGGACTATTATAAACCTCTCAATTGTAAAACATAATTCAGGATTAATTCCCAGTCCTCTGCAATCATTGCTTGTGAAATGCTGTATCTCAAAACATGCTAATACTGTCAATTCATCTCATTAAGTTGATTGCTTTGTACAAAGACGATAATTTCCTGAAGCCCCTTGTTACAGGATAGAGTGTTTACCAATGACTTAAGTAATAAAGTTATTATTACTTATTAAGCAATAGTATAAAGTCCTATTAGTAAAAATCGGAATAAACTGGCCTTATTGTGGTTTTCTCCAATCATGTACGTTATTCTTTCTCCCGTATGTCACAACAAATACGTGATGTTCTCCAACACACTCTTTTCCTATCCCTGGAGAAGATTTCTGAGGTGTTTTTCATGTGTTAGAGGAAACAATCTCCATGCTCCACTGTCCCTGTTTTTGTGGTTTTCCGGACGATAAGCATGTCCGGCCACGTGACAGCGAGCGCTCTGTGGTCCGTTGTACATTAACTACGCTGGAGCACCTGCAGCTCATTGTCACCCTTATTGTAAAAAACATAAGAAATATTGTCAGACACGTCAGTCTTCTCGGGGTCACGACGTTGATTTTTCTGTATAGTAGGAGAGGTCTCTGTGCAACCATTCCTGTCAGTTTACCTACTGGATTCGGTTAATCCCCCCCGGAAAGGGCTGCGTAACGATTAACTAATTTATAGTACTTAATTTACTTGCCCAAATGTTATAATAGCAAACCATAAACGATTTCAGTATGTATTTTCAGCATCCGCTCAATTACATAGTTCACTCTTCTATAAGTGAATTAAGCCATGTATATTTCGAGTTTTTAGGGCGATATTATTTTCAAAGGGCACACCCACACTTATTAGGCATATATAGTTTGTGAAAACTCAAAAGAGTGAAAATACTGGAAAATTATGCTTTTCGTTCACCGTGATGATGTTCTGTCCGAATACTGCCAAAAGGTTCATTTGTAATTACTGTTAGCATCAAATAAGGAACATAAATCCATTTAATACGCTCCGTGTTCCAATGGACCGGACTTTGCGGCTTCCCTGCTGCAAATAGCGTCCCGATTCGGGTCCCGAGGCGTGAGTGCCTGTCACACTGGCTGCTCAGTAGCTTCTGCTGTGGTTTTGTCAGCCATAAATTACACAGAGTGTAAGAAAGTCTGCGGTACCGAAGAAACCAAGTCCTCCCAGCGAGACTCAGCCGCAGGTTTGCTAAAGTATGGAGGCTTACATCCGTAAGGGAGCCAGAGCTGAATGGCTGTAGTGGGGAAACAGCGGCACAACTCACAAATGAGTCTAACAAAGCTCATGAAATTCAGGTTAGACCGAGGGCAGGGAATTCCCAGGCATTATGGGCACCGAGGACCGGCTGCTATCATTCCCACCAAGATATTAATCCATTAGCATTGGCTGAACTTTCCGTATTGTATCCGATAAAACTTAAGCTGTTAGTTCGCGATATAAATAACGTGCTTGACGTTAACCCTAAGCAGACACGGGTTTAAGCTTCACTTGTTCATGAAGAGAAAGATCTATCCACCATCAGGATTTCGGCTTTACGAGACGATACTGAAAACAATGGAGTCTTCAGATAACACACGCTGGGTTTCAGTTCCTTCAAAAGAAAAGAAAAAAAAACTACGGCTAATTAAGGAAGGACTCACGGGGTAAAAATCAGCACAGCCTACTGCCCATGAAGCCGACGTTTCCCCGCCCTCGACACAGACGACGAGAGCGGCTTTATCAAAACGACCGACCCTAGATGACAACCTGACCGCCTAAGCATTTGAAGCGGAGCGTCAGATACGTTACAGTACATACTGCCCTAATATCAAATGCATTATTACTAAATAGATACCATTTTCATATCAAATGTAAGGTGCAGTCATTTTAGTCTGAAACATAATCGAACATTTCGAATATCACTGATCACATACAAGTTATCTTCCTTGAATTAAAAAAAATATCTTTTTTTTTAATTTGAGAGATGCCTATAAAAATTCCTTGAGACTGTTTTCGCTTTTGTGACATAAAAAAATGTCAATTCGCAACAACCTACGGAACTCTCTCCTAATTCAAACAAGACATTGAGATTTTAATCTTCAAAATAGCATATCTAATTATTGTTTTTGTTTCTGAGCATACGATTTTATCCAAACAACGTACATATCTTACAGTTTACTTTACAGGTTATCCATTTTTAAAGTAGGATATTTTAACTTAAATAATTCATGATTCCCGTTTATTATTTTGTTCAAAGGTCCAGCAGAGACTCCTCCTCCTCTTTAAACAACGATTTGGGTGCAAGTCCAGGTCCTGCTACACTGCTACACCAAATGTCTGCTGGCTCATTTTTCCCTGTCACTCTCGATTTTCAGTTGAACTAGTAAAGGAGAGGAGAAATGGACCAAACGCAACCTTTAATGGTGGGAGAGAACCGCTACAGTCTCTTAAAAAAACACACACAAAACTGGTTAAAATTTAGAAAAGAAAAATGACATGGATAGGCTACTGTTTTGGCTCTGCTGGGTGGAGCTGATGTTTCCTCCGGAACATTCTGGCTCTTAAGCTGCTCACTGAGGATGCTCAGCTGCTCGGAGGCCGACATCTGTAGTGCTTGGCTCCTCTCCCTTGGACAAGAGGCACGTCCCACACGATTCCATGCTAACCAGGGCGACCAGGGACGGTGTGACACCGCACAGGTCGTCCTACGGCCGAGGAGCCAATCAGGAGGCCTCTGCAGTCTCCTGTCAGCATCCACAGCCTGATCCCAGCAGCGGACTCCTAAGCTTCTCTATAACTATAAAGGGGTGGGTGACACGGCAGGGTCACCCAATAGGGTTAGGGTGCTGTAGTAGGAATAGAAGGGCTTTCGGCCAATAGGGTCAGAGCAAGTCCAGAAAACTCCATGGAACTGGCAGTAGTTGTGTGAGTCTCACGGGTTCATGTTGGCATAGATCACGAGGCTGAGGGGGGGCCCAGAGACCGTCGGGGTGAGCTGCTGGTGGTGGTGGAGGTGCAGTGCCCTGGGACGGGTCACAGGCCGTCTCTTTTTGTCTTCTTCGGGGGGGGGGGCATCATCTGGTGCTGCATGTGAAATAGATGGGGCGGGATGGGGGGTACTGGTCATAGTGCCAAGCAGATGGACAGCTGACCGCACAGGCCACGACATGCTAATCCCTGGCTGTAGCAGGTACAGGCAGCTGGGTCACGGCAGGGGAGCTCCAGGCCCTCGATGGGACGGGCGAGCAGGCATGGCACCGGCCATCTACCACGTCTCGCCGTTCAGTGCGGTACGGTGGTGGACTTCACCGGAGAGAGCTTCACTCCGGTCAAGCAGAGCCAGAAACTCTTGGACCTCCTGGGAATCTCCTGCAAGAGAACATGAGAGCGATCGAAAGCGGAAAAGGCATCATGTTATTCACAGAAAAAAAACCAGAAGAACCACTTTCTTCTAGTAACAAAGAATTGTCTTTTCATTGTGACAATGAATAGCTGGGATCATCCATGAATCACAAATGGAGAAACAGAGCTTGAAAAGGCTAAAGAGATGTGAGGGTCTGTGTAGACTACAGTCACATGCTATTCTTGGGCATCCTTTTCTGAACAGTACGACACTTTATATATCCACTAGATGGCAGCAGCCGGGCCTGGTTCCAGTGAATGTGCAAACGTGTTGGCAGTGAGTGATGGTACTTAGACTGAGTCTGAATGGATCAGAGCAGCAGTTATGGTACAGAACCAATGGCAGTCATATGGGGGCACATACTCCAAGCCTCACGTGTTAAATCAGTTCCCTACACTGTGGTTATACACAGTACATTATGCAGATTGTATTGGTTACTTTGTTGCCTTGGTTCTACACTGGGAACCAGAGTTAAGAGCCCATCCTAGAGTGAACCACACATGCATAGCTGTGATCAGTAGGGCTTAGTTATGCCGTAAGCGAAGATCACGCACCATGCTGCGGGACACCCTGAGGTCCTCCTGGCGTCTTCCGATGACCGTACTGCTCAAGCTGCGGGCAACGCGACGCATGTTCTCCACACTGTACAGCTGTGTTTCGCCTCGTCCTTCATCCTTCGCAGCAGTAGCGTGCTCCTCTCCCAGGTCGTCCATGCCACATGACTCCATTGGCTGTAGCTCATGGTTAGGGGCAGGAGTAAACTGGCGAGAAGACCAGAGACGCTCAGCATAACCAACCCAGGTCAACCACACATCTGAGTTCAGCTTTCAGACAATGGCCTCCACCTGTCAAGCCATCTCCATTACTCTACCACTGACTTGTACATCAGTTTCACACATCCTCCCTTGGGTTGTAAAATATACAAGGCATTGTCTACCATCTTGACGGCCTTTTTCTGAGTATGGGCAGATTGAGGTTCTTACCCTATGAGAGCAGACCAGAGAGGATCCACAGCCAGGGGCCTGGAATATACTCTTCTCTATCTCGGCCGTAGGGGTTTTGGAGCGCCCACCAACGATATTCCCAGACAACTGCCTCTCACCAGCTGAAGGAACTGAAAGACAAAAGAATAATAAATAACAATAATAATAATACCAGAGGAAGCAGAGTTCACACCAATTCTGGGGACTTCCTTTCATCAACAAACCATGACTTAAATATTCGTAGCCTCCTTGATGGTCGATGATGCAGGAAGAACGAACGCACAAGACGAGAATTCCGACACTGTTTCATTTGTGTCGGTGAGTTGCTTACCTGACGTTGCTCCAGATGGTGAAAAGTTGCTCGGCAAGGTCTCCAGAGGAAATGTAGTGTCCTCTCTGCTTGTCTGGTGGAGGACTTCCAGCTCCTTATCCGGTGAGTCAGTGACATCACACCATAAGTTAGTGGCAGGCTGAATATTACCGGAAGCCTTGGAGTTTTCAGCCTGGGACTTTCCCTCTACGGAGGGATCTGGTGGATCAACCACTAGCTGAGAGGAAGAAGGGCACCCAGGCATGCTGGAACTGGAGTAAAACTGGCGGCTGGGTGAAGTGCAGAACGCCATGATAACACTGTCCGGCCTGTCCAGGCTCCAAGATGACCAGTACTGAACAGCGGTGGAAGGCGGCTGCAGCCGAGGGATGGTGCAGGGAGGAGCCGGAGACTGAATTTGAGGTGGGGTCTGCACTGGATGTTGAGTGGGAGACCTTGGATAGTCACAGCCCGTCCTGTCTGCAGAGGGCTCTACCGGTGATGCTGTTAGAGCCTGTGGAGGCCCCGGATTATTAGCTGAGCTTTGGTCAGGGATTTTCATGGAGCTCGGGAACGGCAAAGCTGCAGTGGCAGGGAGAGGTTGGGGCTGCGGCTGGGCGCTTTGGGTACAGCCCTCCCTCTCGCTTCCAGGAGCCCTCCAGAAGTCTAGGGGCAGCAAGGGCAAGGTGCAGCGTTGATGGACAGGCTCTGCTTGTTGACCTGAGGATGGACTTATGTCGGAGGCCTCAGACCCGTCCCGGCGGGTTACATGGTCCTGCCCTTCCCTTCTCATCTCCTGCTCTCCCAGCTCTGAACAAGCGGGCAGATTCTCCGAGTGCTCTCCGCTGGGGCCCTTGCTCTGCCCCACAAGTTGGGGGGAGCAGGGAGATGGGCGGCTCAAGGGTCCAGGGTGTACGTTTCTAGAAAGGGAGAAAGGTTGACTAGGGAGAGGAGAGGGCGGGGCCAGAGGCGCATCCTGGTCTGCATCCCAGTCCTCTTCCTGATGGGTTGTCAGCAGTATTTTGATCGCGCCAGGCTGTTCACTGAAAGGGTTGGGATGGGGTTGGGATGGGGATTGGGAAACGGGAAGAGGGTTCAGGAAGACGAAAGAGGTAGGTCAATGAATCTCATCTGACGGAGAAAACATCAAGTTTACAGAGAGGACTCGGGTCAAAGTCTCTCGCTTTGCTATTCGGAACTACATGCCTATACATTTCCCACGACTCCGTTCTAGGCCATGGCGTAGCCCAACACAAAGCGCCTCTTTTGTACCTTTGTAGCTGCTGTGCTGCTCATCGTGCTGAAAGTCAAGGGGGCAAAGCTGGATGGTGGAGGAAGTATCTTCAGAAAACACTCTTGACACATGGAAATACATATAAAACCACACGTGCGCTTCTTTTGTAAAAGAGGACCATGTAGGACCCGTCAAAGTGCGCCAAGTCAATCCATAAGGGTTCTGTTGACTGTCTGTACCCATCCTTCTCTTGTGAGTCAGTCCAGGACAGGGAAGTATTTGATGCGTCCTCCCACAAATCCCACTGCATGCATTTTTATCAAAGATCTCCTTCACCCTAGATGAGGTCCTGTGCCAAGACATCAGATCTATGGCTGCCAGATATGTTACAGCAAAAGTTGCTACAGACCCTAAGCGTGGTGGCACACGCCCATTTAAGGCCCGTGGGCAACTGAGCATTGATCTACCGGTGTAAAGTTTGCAGCAAAACTGCCTTTTGGGGCTTTTGCTGTCAAAGTGCAAAGATAAGGAGTCTGGGGTTGAATAGTTAGAAATGTCTCGTGGGTCTCGAGTGAACAGTCGGTTCTACACATTATTTCACCATCCCTACTAACACCTCTGGAGACAGAGCCCTGGGCTAAGTTAGACCAGCGAAGGAGGTTTGGAGGATTTAGCCTAATGCTCGGTTTAGTATGGAAGGGCAAGAACCGGGGAAAATTCCCCCCTCCCCAGTGAGATTAGTCATAGTGCTGACTTGGGTGAAATTCAAAGACTACTCAGCACTCAAAATCATTCCAAGACACCTTTCTTGAGAATTTTTTCCCCCCTTATCTAAGCTCGTCTCTAAGTCGTGCTTCAACTTTTGCCTGGTGTTATTCAGGATTTTGAATTCTCCAAACGAAGGCCAACTAAGACACCTTTAAATATGGCTGAAAACATTTCAGAGACCATTACCTACATTAATTAGTTGCTGTTTGGGGGGTTCATTTAGAAGTTTACTGATGTCGAACACCTGATTAATGAATCCTTATCCGTGTCTTCCGCTCCGCCCCTGTACTACATTGTTCAGTAATTGCGTAGCTTTCAGAGCAGGCCGGGCAATAAATCATACCAGCGCATAAATCGATGCTGAAACACAACAGCGCTGGGATGGGTTACTGTGGCTCTCCCGGACTTCCACTGTAACTGCTGCTGTTCGCTCTTTAAGGCTGCAGCCTCACGTCTGCAGTTTCCTGCGGAAACATCACTGGAGGCTACAGCAGGAGTCGCTACGGCAGCCGTAATGAAGAACAAGGCGGGAAGGCCGATTTCTCCATTTAAAAACATCGTCGAAAGCCGACGTTCGGCTCGCCGCGCCGAATGACGCCGTTATTGCGGTACCTTTCCTCGATGATGACAGCCATACCAGAATATGGAACCCACGTCACTCACGTTGAAAGGTTACATTTAAAGGGTACCTTACATATTTGTCAGGCAAACACCTTAAAGTCCAGTGTGACAGAGTTTATTCCATCGACAGAACAGAAAGTGGAGTTTACTTAAAGGCAACTGGTGCAATGCAACAGACACAAACTGCAAAGCATCTACATCTACAACTCTGACCTTGAAGATGCACCTGGGCTTTGAAATGACTGAAAATAAAAACGATTTCTGAGTGTCTGCTGGCGGTGGATTTATTTAGTGATGTTCCAGATCCTGTCTTACTCCTTGCCCGAAGACTAAGGGTATGACGGATGGCCCATGGAGTTTGAGCTTACCCGTGTCTATTACACAGGGTCGGATCAAAGAAATGATGAGGTCTACCTCACAGGGGACAGAAATGGACGGACACTTTGACCAACAACCCACAGGTGCACAGGCCAACTTCTGCATTCGATTTAGCAGAACGACAAAGCAGGACGAGAGCAGAGTTCGGGTGACATTCGGTCCAAATTCCAAGATGACGTCCTACTCGGTGTGTTTGCGAGAGAACCTCTGAAAACAGCAAATGTCAGTAGGACCCCCCCCCACCCTCTCAAAAACTGAAAAACTCAGAGTAATGAAATGGGGATCAAATTCCAACCAAAAAAATCGAAAAAGGTCAATAGTGAATTTGTGACAGGCACCGCGCTGGACACACACAGGAGACAGTTCTGGTACCTGGGAGGCCCCTGCGGCTGCGGCTGCTCCTGCTCCAGCGGCTGCATGCGCTGCTGTAGGCCCCGCGCTCTCCTCATGCACTTTTGCAGCTTCTTATCGGCAGCCATTGTCCTGCTATGAGTGTTAGCACTGCCCTCATGCATGGTAAGTCTTAGTTTAGCTAAAGGAAAACAACGGGGAAAAAAAAACAACAAAAAAAAGGAAAACAATGCAAAGAAAGGGAAGCAAGAAACAAAAAACGCAGGAAACAAAAGAGCCAGGTTACGAGGGGCATGCGCCGTTTGTTTGTTACCCAAAAAAAAACCAAAAGGTTGAGACAACGTCATGGGAGGGGGGCGGCACTGAGGACTACATGGGGCTGCGTCTTATGGCTCACAAGCCGAGACAATTTGTCAGCAATATATGCCTGCATCCTCCTTAGTAAAAATACATACGTTTATTTTCACCACACAAACAACAGGAGGGACTGGTTTCAGGCATAATTCATTCCATTTAAGAATAAAATTGGAGTAGCTGAAAACTATCTAACTGGGAAGTTAACGGTTTGACGTTTTCTCAAAACAGCAGCAGACAGAAGTTTAGATGCTCGTTTGAATCGTGGGGGGGGGGAATCTCTGTTAAGTTGTTTCTGGATGGCTGTTAAAAAACATTAAAAATGTCTTCGGCACACAATGAAAGAGTGAAGGGACTTGTGCTGAAGACGTTTTTAAATTAAGTGGCAAATAGAAAGATCTTCAACATTAACTACACAAAAAAAGGATAAGAATCTCCTCAGGATGTAAATAAAGAGACAGAGCAAGACAGACTAACAGACTGACGTTCAGACAGACAGACAAATACATAAAGCATTAAGACAGCGTTTCCCAATCCGCTCCTCGGGGACCCACAGTCAGTCCATGTTTTTGCTTCCCTCCCAGCTCCCTGCCAGACAGACCACATTTTTGCTCCCTCAAAAACATGGACTATCCGCGGGGACCCGAGGACCGGATTTGGAAACAGCGCATTAAGAGGTCATTTGGGGGAGGATCCTGCTTCACCCCTGGGCTGTAATGCTGGGGCAACGAACTGCACCTAAACCGGGAATTGGTTTATCTATGGAGGAAGCAGCATACAGTCATATACAGGGCTGGGGGCACAGGGGCACTGCGCCCAGCTGGCAGCCGATTGGCCACCGGAGGGTCCCCTCCCTTGTCACTCACCCATTCCAAACATATCATTGGGTAATGCTAAGTTTAACCCCTCTGTATGATTTATGGCCCCTTTTAAGCCCTCCCCTAGAATCACTCCTGAGACCAGGTCATGAAAAACAGGACAAGCCTTTGGTGAAAAGCAGAGATACATGAGGGGGGGGACAATTCTACAGTGCTGGAACTGGCCCTGTTCTTTGCTTGTAGTCCTGCTGGCAAGCAAACACAGGAAGTGGTCAGCTGACAAACTACCTTCACTTCCTTTCCGGCTGTTTAAGCAGCTCGGAAGCAGAAATCCGACCTGGATCATAGTTTCAGAGAGACATTTAAAAATAGTGAGGCTGAGCAAGTTTACACAGACGACATTGCTCCAGTTTATTAATCATTTAAATTGGTTTTCCACTTCCGCTTCCATGATGCGGACCTCCATTTCTAACGTTGATCTGGAATACAGCGCAGGGGCCAGTCACACCGCGAAGGAGCTCATTACATGCTCCACCTCGACAGCACCGAGGTCTGTGCATGAGTGCCTGGGGATCCGAGCAGAGCGTGGAATGACAGGAGGGGGGGCGGACAGACAGAGGGAGGGAGGAGCAGACAGAGTTCTGACAGACGGAGAGCGTGGGGGGGGTTATGGGGTAGTAGCGGCAGGCAGTGGCAGGTTAGGGTTACTTACACACAGCCTGGTGGCAGACGGAGAGAGCTGCTACCACGTCTCCCCCCTGCTCGAGCTGCAGCGAGCGCTCTAACAGAGAGTCGGCCTCGACAAGCGAGCGCTCGAGGCCAGCCCCCATCCCTGCGGATAACACAGCGAGGCGAGGGAGCTGTGAGCGGAGAGCCACGAGGGAGGGGGCGGCCAGGGAGGAGGGGGCGGCCAGGGAGGAGGGGGCGGGCAGCGTCTGTGCTAAGAGCCCCCCCACCCACCGCCCCCGCCGCCATGCACTCGGGGCTGACTCCCAGGAGATCCCGGCAGGCGGCCTGTCTGTGTGTGTCCCTGGGTATACGCGACGTATAAACAGCAGGGCCCGTATTTAAGGCCAGGCCCGGGACCACATACAACACGTCTTCAGACTGATTCTCCTCTCTTTGCAGCTGTTTGTAATTTTAAAAGAGCGGCAAACAAACGACTGGCCGGACACCCCTTCCAGCTAGACCCGCGCACCCACCGGCGAGACGCTTCCCCCTACCGAGCTTAAACGGACACTCCCACCTTCACCACATCAGCACCCTGTCCCGAGGCGCGGAGGAAAAGGACCGTTCCCCGGCCCCCGAAACGCACGAGCCCCCTGCCTCCCGCCCCGCTCCTTGTGGTTACCCTGGTGCTGCAGCTCGTCCAAGTCCATGAACTTGCTGGGCCGGGGGTTGAAGCCCATGGCAGCCTCCTGTTCCCGCTCCCGCTTCCGCTGCAGCTCCTGCTGTCGTGCCCGGCGTGCCACCTCCTCCTGGAGCTCGTCCAGCTCGCTGCGGCCCTCCCCTGCAGGCGCGCACACACACACACACACGCGTGTTACCCTGGAGAATTGTGAGACGGCCGCGGCGGCCCGGCATGATGGCCAACGTGCCAGTTGTGCTCATTCACCCACCCAGGCTCAGGTGACTGCTGGCCCAGGATGGCGCTCTGACGTCCTGCAGGATGGCCCCGCTGCTCTTGGACTTGGGTACGCTGCGCCAGGACGGGCCTGAGATTAAATGTTTCTTCGTTCCCACGTCCCTGTCATGGAGAAGGACAGCCACCTACATTCTCGCGGTCGAGCAGCCGAGCGAGAGAGAAGCTGTGTTCCTGTTTGAGCTGTTTGGGTGTGTGAACCTCGTGGAAGTGAGTTAGTCTGAGCTTCACGCCCATGCGAGCTGCGTGGGATGTGACCTGCTTTCCCAGGTGGGCCTGAAGGTGCGTGCGCTCTGGTGGACCTTATCTCTGGGGGTTTTCCGCCAATGTAAGATGTGTTGGATGTGACCTCCACCTCCCAGTGTGTCTGGACGTGTGTGTGACCTGTGTGGGGCTCTGTCTCTCTCTCCAGCGGTTTCATTGGGTACCTGCATGAGCTGCGGTGGACCCTGCCTTTCTCCAGCTGTGTGTGTACCTGTGTGAGCCGGCACTGGGCCCCTCGCTAAGGGGCATGTCCATGCTCACAGGGCTGTTGCTGTTCCTCTCACTGCTTTCATAGCCACTTTCCATCCTCTGGATCAAACGCGGCTGGTGCTCCAGGCTGTGCAGTGACTGAGGCAGAGGCGGGGCCAGGTACCCGCTGGTTCTGACAAGCATCTCCGGACCTCCGGCCCCCTGCCTGGCGGCTGCCGAAGTCCCGGGAAACACCTCACCCCGGCTCCCGCTTTCCTCCAGCAGCGGCGAGGGCCCCAGGGGGCCGAACCCAGCCTGCCGCCATCGCTCCCGGCTAAAGATGCTGTCGATATTCAGGGCCTCGCGCCTGGGCCGCCAGGCTGGTCGGTAGCGCCCCCCGGAGGAGCTGGACTTGGACTCGCTGCTGGTGCTCTCGTTCTCCCAGTCGCGAGCCCGCGCTCCCGGCTCCAAGCTGCCCACCCCCGAACTGGAGGACAATGACAGCGGCCGGCTGTGGACCATAGTGCCACCCATAGCCTCTTTGAAGTCCTTCAGCCGGCTGGAGGACGGCCTGGGCAGCGTCCGTGGGACCAGAGGCTCCTTCAGGATCTCCCCTGCACAGGACGGAAGAAACACTCTGAATGGAAAAGACTAAGGGGAGAGAGAAATTAAAAATGAACGGAGAGAAAGAGAAGCAGAAGGACAGACAGAGCACCTCTGTGCGGAAACTGAATGGAAACCAAACTGAAACCAAACGTTCGCTAAACTGAAAGTGAAAGCAGGCAGAGGCGCCATAACAACGATGCATGTTTTTACATGTATGGAGATTCATCTGAGGAATCAGCATTTCATGTAGTCTGTTTGGGCAATAACAGGTGATATTCAGGGCCCCCGCCTGGGCCGCCAGGCTGGTCGGTAGCGCCCCCCGGAGGAGCTGGACTTGGACTCGCTGCTGGTGCTCTCGTCCTCCCAGTCGCAAGAGTCAACTACCTTATAGGAATTTCTAAATTTAGCGGAAAACCTCGAGTTTCTCACTTGAGGCTTGTTTTTCATCACGCGTTCTGAACAGGCTCTGCTTGTGTTATGCGTTGGACATTCATCCTGATCTACATTACATCTGCAGTGGCCAAGAAACACAGATGAGTTCTGAACCGAACTTCGTGAAGGGAACATGGCGCCACCTGCAGGATCCGTGCCGCCGTGGCAGATGGGGTCGCCGTCCAGGTTACAGACGACCGTGCCCTGAGAATCACAGGAGAAGCGGCTGGCCATGGACTCATGGTGCTTGTGGGGGCGCCGATGAGAGCAGCTCTCCGTCGAGGAGTCTGTGCGCGTGTCACTGGAGATGGACGGCTCGCGACCTGGAAGCAAACCAGTGGGACGACGTCACACGTCACGGGCGCCTTAAACACGTGGATTCCTGAACCGGCAGAGTCCGTTATTAATCAGGCATCGCTAGGCTGCTGGCTGAACGAGTCACGCAATTAAGACCATTTTAACCCAAAGACGAGATAAATAACTGAACAGCTGAATAATGGATTAACTGGAATGATGAAAAATGACTTGACGATTCCAGACGTTTCTGCTTTTACCCAGAAATGCATAAAGTCATTATTGAAATTAATCACTTACTGTGTGTTAATAGGCTTCAAACAACTAGCTAATGTACTAAAAAATCTAATTCAAACCAGTGGTTCGGGTTCACAAATGAGAAAACAATGAGAATGTATTTTATTCTCAATTTCTTTCAGGTTCTTGTGTGGAGCCGCAATGTTCCGCCTGAGCTTCCTCCTTCCTCCCAGATTTCAGTGACATTGTGGTTTGGGAGAACTAGCGTCTATCTGTGTGTGATGGTCTGTGCTTCTCGACATTAGCTACAGGTTCACCGTACATCAATAGTTCTAGAAAATACATTCATTCATAAATTCACGTGTCACTCACAGAAATGAATCGGGAGCTCAGAATTTACCCGAAAAACCATATTTCAAAATTGACTGACACCACAACAAGCAATGATAGCGTAACAGATCCCTGTCATGTGATCAGTCACATGGGAGGTCACATGACATGCCTTCACGTCTGAGACCCCTCTAGTATTCCTGGGGCTTGTCTCCGGTCGGCCTGTAACTATTCATGACTGATAACTGGAGACTGCCCTTACCGGAGTCTTCACTGTCATATCCAGCCTTGCTGCAGCGATGCAGGTCCAGCTGCGGAGGGACGTCCTGCGCCGACACCGGCGTGCCCCGCGGGTCGGCGTACAGCAGCAGCAGGGGCTGGTAGTGGCTCTTTATGCAGCGGGACACGACGTCTTTCCACTTGGGGCCGATCTGTCGGAAGGGGCACAGAGGGAGGCAGAAAGGGTCGTCTCTTAGCAACGGCGGAGCCCTTACTGCCTTCTACACGACACTGCCACGGGGCCACCCTACACAGCCAGGGGCCCCACTCAAAAAGTCACTTTGGGGCTGCCCCAGATGTTTCAAAAACAGAATCAATAGCTGGTGAGTAGAGTGAGAAGACTGTAGCTTGCTGGCGGGTTCGCAGAACGTGCTGCTTCAGCATCTCCTAAATAAAGAACGTGTTTATTTAATATTTAGTGTAGTGACCGTTTTTGGCCAAGAGGGGGCTCCACACAAACATGTAGCTTGCATAGCGGTAAACACCACTGCTGTGCACAGCTTACAGGCCACGTTATG